>NC_072012.1:39971817-40251817 GCF_027791375.1 Indicator indicator | reverse complement strand
AGGATGATGCAAGAATTATCAGTTTTGCAAGAGATTTCAGATACCATTTCTACATGCAGAGTATGGCCAAGAAAAAGGGAACAAGAAGACTGCTGAAGTCTCCCTAAGATCAGAGTCTAATGAACAAGAGGTGAGAGCAGAAATCAGAGGAATGTGTCAATGCACTGAAAGCAAATGAGCCATGTATAAATTTCCCCAAGAAGTGAGGGGAAGAGTAACACACAAAATGCAGGGTTGAGATAAAGAGACAAGAGTTCAATGTAACATGAGATATCATAATCAAAATTCATAATTACCTCAGCTAATAATCTAATTGATCTAATAATACAATGCAGGATTACCTTAGCTTAGCCTATTTACAGAAGCACAGTGAAATACACAGGGGGGGGGGGGGGGGAACATCATGAAACAGGAAACCCAAACCAGCAGCTACCTGACTCCCACCCCTTCCACCACCATGCCTCCAGAGAGCCGCCCACACCCAAGAACCCAGAAGCAGCAACTAGAACAGGAAGCCTCCAATGTTGCAGTCTGAAGTTCCAGCCCCATAATACTTTGCACTTTCACTTTTTTGAAGCTGCCATGACTGTGGCATGGCATGAATAACAGCAGCAGGTTCAGTTCAATCCATGACACTACCTCAGGAAGTCCAAGATTGAAAGCCCTGCAGTATCTCTCCCCATCTTCCATGGGCATCCACAATTAGATGGAATGACTCCATTTAGAAGAAGGCATTTACATCTTCACGGAGCACTGAACCCACTCTTGAGAATTTCTTTTGATGATTTTGAGAACTGCATCAGGACTAAGAATGTAAAAAAAAAGAGGCTCCTGACTAAAAAATTGTTCAGACCTTTCAGGAAGGTCATTCTGAAATATGCAAAGCTATGATTCTATGTTGCCCAGATAAGATGCAAGGTGGTTTTGACAATTACTCACTCCAAGAAATGAGGTAGCATCTGTGCACCATTATCACATGTTTTGGACAAAAAACACCTAAATTCTGTCTAGTCAATTATTGGAATTAGACAAAAAGGAAACATTTTCATTTCTCAACAAAAGTGCTGGGACACATGATTAACATCCGTGTTTTTCCCATGCTTGATGCATCAGCATGGGTCTGATGGGTGGTTTAAGAAAATAATAGATTATACTTCTTTTCAGTCAGCACTCCTTTGGGAGACACTGTCTGCATCTCAAATAGCAAACGCAGTCTGTGGAAATTCCTGAGCCCTGTATCTATTTCCCTGCTGTTAAGCCTGGAGACCTGTGAGAAAACTGTTATGGAAGACGGAGGGGAAAATGTTGACTTTCGTGTCCTCAATTTGATATGAGGTCAGGACAAAACTGGAAAGTGCACTCAAACCAAAGGTTTTCAAATATGTCCCACATTCAACTAATTCAACATATTCACTGTCTGTGTCTCAAACCATGGTCTGAGTTGATTCAGCTCCAAGTGCCTCAACCAAACCCACAAGATTTCTCTGGATTTATATTTTAAGCAGCTCGATGTGCTAAAGTTTACACAGATGACATTTTGATCTGACTATGCATTTATATAGCAAAAAGCATGACAGATGGTTAAGAACAACTTAGCCCAGCCTGATGAGTTAATGCTAAATACACAAGACAAGAAGTTAAGTTTAGATACATGAAAGAGGGGACAGAAAATTAATGCAGGAAGATATACAAAGAGGGGTTGCCTGTCCCGGGACCACTGGAAAGGAAAACACATTTCCTTGGAATAAGAAAGTACCCCAGGAAAACACATCCGGTTGTGTTGCCTTGGTCAAAAGGCTGTAACAGCAACAGGACACAAATATCTGAGAAGGAATGGAGTGGAAATGATGGGCAAGTACTTGAGACTCATTACTGACACTAATGAAAGCTGAGCATCAATGCATTCACACAGAAAATGTGGGCCTGCTTGAATCAGGCCTATAAAGTTCTTGTGTGCTCTTGGAAGAGTAACCACAAAACAGGCTCAGGATAATGGTAACAAGTCATGCAGATTTTAGGCTGGAGCTGGCTCATGCCCTGCTGGTCCAGAACTCGAGAACAGTGTGTTGGCAGCACCCTGCAATACAGCACTTTGATATCTAAGGCAATGTCAGCATTTCTTTTTAAGCAGAACAGACCTTAAGTGCATAACGAGATGACATTAGTAAAATGCTATCCTCGTTCTAAAGGCGGACTGCAGATGTCGCTGTGCTATAGGAAGACATGCATTAGCAGTAATCCCCCAACCCAGTAACATTAGCACAGCAGTTTATACAACCCACCCGTCTGAATTTCCAGACTAGATTTTCCAGGCTAGACTGCAGAGGGGCTCTCTCCACTCCTCCCCTGCAAACTGGGCCACTGCCCAGCTGAGACTGCAAAAGCAGCAGTCAGCAGGAGAGGCAACCTGACAGAAGCTGAGTTCAGACACGCTGCATGGGCTGGGGGACCAGCACCCTCGTCAGCAGCTGTTTAGGGATGCTGTTTAATATCTAAATCTTTCAACTAAAACAGGTTGCTGCTGTGTACTTAATGAACATATATACTATAAACACTGTACACTTCTGAGTGCCTCAAAGAATTTACTGTCCAAGTAACCTGACTTTTCCTGACTCTGACCCAAAAAAACAAAACAAAAAAAAGACCAGGAAAAAAAAGATGCATTTGTGATATGGAGCACAGGCAAATTTAGAATAAGTTTTCCATTCAGTCTGTGATATGTGACTGTGGCATAAACAGACCTTCCTCATGCCTTCTGGTGCCATTAAGAATGCCAGTATTGCGGTTATGTTGTGCATAGAGCAAGCTGCAAGATTTAAAGTCTGGCCTAAAGCTTGTGGTCCAACTCTTTAATTGCTTTCAATACCAAAACAAAAACTGTCCCAGGTCTGCCTACAAGCCCTGCAGTGGAGGCCCTGTGAACTCATTTGGACAGCCATGTTAACTCATTTGAAGCTGCATACTGAATCTTAATTGGAATACTTGACAGAGGTAGGCCTGAGGGATGGAAAACAGGATATTCAGCACTGTTTGCTACCATCAGGGATTGTCTGTCTGTACCAAAACCTATTAATTTTACCCTTACACTGTCTTCCCACAGCCCATCATAACAGTTAGTTGTCTTCTCTGAAGTCCACTTTGTTGACAATATTAACATGTGGAAACAGTACTGCTGCTGGGCAGCATCTCCAGCCAACTGATGGAAACTGTGCTTGTAGAAACTACATGGAACACAGTAAGCCAACAAACAATGTAAGTAAAAATATGGTGCAATGTGAAATACAGTGCACTGTGGTCTGGGATAGCAAGCAAGAGAATATTTGGACAACACAAGCTGACCAGCCCATGTCTGTGTAATTTGGCATGTATTTTTTGCCCCATGCTGGCACATGAACCTCACCCTCATTTTCCACTGGAATTGTACTGTGTTGGGGAAATGCAATGTTGTGGAAATTTTCTCATCATAGATCACTTTAATACCCTTTGCTTCTTCCTCATCTGCATGGACTACAGATACTTTATTCCCTACAGTCCTTAGTGTCATGCAGTACATCCAAGGCAACATCCATAACAGCTGGACCCTTTCTATTGATTTCCAGTCCCCAGTAACAGCTGAGGTTGGCTGAGTCTGGCTGTATACTTACAAAAAAGTGCACACATTAGGATGGAGAGTGGACCTTAACTGGACATGATGGGTGGTGGAGCTGTGTCAGATGTATAATGCACAGAGGATCCTTGGGCTGAGCTATGAAGATGTAAAAAGATAAGATGGAGCAAAGGTAGTTGATGCTGGACTTGGTTTCCACTGGAAACTGGTTCAGCTGTGTGTTGAACTTTTGTTCAAGAGCGCAGTATGATGAGGTTTGGACACTGTAAGTCCAATTCTTCTCTTGTGGATGCTATTTTGGACAAAAAACTTAATTCCACTTGTACCAGTGTGACAAGACAGTGGGATTTAGGAGTCAGAACCTCACTTGCTTTAGATCAGCATTGCTGATATGTCAATCTTTACCCACATTGGCTTCTACCTACGAAGCCACTGGTCATGGTGCTAGTCCAGCTGCAGCAGATCAAAACTAAGAAGAAAACACCACAACATATAATGACTAAACAAACCCTGTCAGCCTGCTACTGCTACTCAACCTGGTTCAGACTAGTATTATACCTATGGTAGGGTACTGCAACCATCCCTGCAGCTGCTATTTAGATCTAGATGTAGTGCAATATCACATTAGGCTTGGTATCCACCTCCTTTTAAGGTCATTGAGTTTGGTGTTGGAGTTAAATATGGAGATGTGGACATTTGTTGTATAGATTTTGTTTGGGACATGGAGGAAAGGAGTGAAAAGGCACATTTCTATGGTAATAGAACCTTCTGGACAATATTTTTCAGACAATTCTACATCCATTTTTCAGTGGTGCTCCATTGACTCGTGGTAATTGTGGATCATTCATTAATCACAGTTTTCTGTCCTGCTGTTGACCTGTTGTAGTGTAATTTTACTGGTGCATGTGTGGTCTCCAGAGACCCTCTGTGGGGGAAAAAAAAAAAAATCACAGAAGTTTCTCCTGTTCATCTTGATTGCAATTGTGAGCAGAAGGCTGTGCAATGTCACACCATCTAGGTTTGTTTTCACTGACACATGGCTGCCTCTGGGAACTCTGAGTAAATGCAGCTGCTAAGCAGTCTTTTAAGCTGTTTGGTCACAGGTTGACCATAATTGCTATCAGAGAGCCAAGGCTTACAGAGCTTTTATGCTGAGTTCATATACAATATGTTTAGTAGCCCAAGGGACAGATTTCTGCCCAGTGATTTTCTCTGCACATCTGCTCACTTACCTCCTTTTTTTTTTTTGCATGCTTATTCCTATTATCAAGTCTTATTTATCCTGAAAAATTAAATTAATCTCAGCACTATCACAGAATCAGATCACTCTTTGACACTTTGTGTCGTTCACAAAGGGAGGAAAAAGAAGAATCAAAGTTCCCCTCTTTGTTTCTTTGCTGAGTTGTACCTTCAAGAATCAAAAGCAGGGCAATTGCTGATTCCAGATTCAGCAGTGTTATGAAAGCAGATAGCTCCACACTGAAAACACTGTTAAGCAGATTAGTGCTATCACCTTTCTTCTGAAGCCTCACATAGGGTCAAATATGCCTCTGTTCTCCTGGGACAGATCACAGAACTAAGGGGTCATTCCTCTGATGCAATACCTGTGTCTTTGCCACTGGCAAAATAGTTGTTATGAAACAACAGTGTAAACCAAAACACAAAGGGATGTCACAGTATCACAGTACATTAGAGGTTGGAAGGGACATCAACAGATCATCAGGTCCAACCCCAATGTTGGGGGGGAGAATCCTTGGAAGAGTCATTTTTGTTCCCTGTATTATAACAAAGTACATTAAATTTCCTTATTTTTTATTAATTTTATATTAAACATCATGGATATAAAAGAATAACATATGTTACCCATGCTATTCCACTCTTAGCTTCATTTTTAAAAGAAAATTTGTCTCTCTGACCCTGAAATCACTGTACAATTTAATTGACTTATAACAAAAGTACTGCTTCTTGGACATATATTGTCAGCACACAAAAATCATTAACTCAGCTACAGGGATGCTTTTACTACATTAACTAACCCAGTAGAGAATGCAGGCTAAAATTCAAATAGCAGAATTTGAAGGCAATTCAAGAAATAAGAAGTAGAAAGGGCATAAAGAAGGATGCTTTTAGTCCTATAAGTATTGTAGTTCTTTTTGCATTTTCAGAGGGAGAGGAAAACTCTGGCCCAGAAAACCCCACAGTAGAGAAGCAGTTCTGCATGCTCAGAAATGTGGGATGCAGACTCAGCATTCCTATCTGCACATGGAGTCCAAGCAATATCAAGCAAGACCATGCAAAAGGGTACCAGAGCACAGCACACAGCAAAAGCAGTGTTTCTCCCTGGGATGCTTTAACCAGAATGTGAGCATTAACCTGTTTGCATCAAGTCACTGTGGCTCTCAAGTGGCAGAAATTAGATGGGATTTTCAGTAGGTTTTCTAGTTTCAGCCATTGATGGAAGGGGATTCAAAGTTTGGGCTTCCCACTACATCACTGGCAAAATAAATGAGAAGGGCTTGGATTACCCCAAAAACATCACCCTGGGCTTACACAGAGAGAACAGGGCTCGGCAGAGCTACTTGCCAGGTCAGACTCAAGCGTCCTGCTCTGTGATGTTGTAGCCAGCCAGGTAAAATCAGACAGAAAACTATGACTATGATACTATATCTGAAGTATAATGAAAAACTAGAAGAAAACTAGATTAAAGAATACTGCATCATTCAGATGTTAGTCTTTTGGGGCACAGTTTTGCATACATTACTGTGTAAGTTACACATTCCTGTGAGCCATCAGGCCACCAGCTTGTGAGCCAGTCACAAGTGCTTGTCTGTGAAGTGCATCTCAATGATTTTTTCTGAACTGCAGTACCACCAAAGGTTATATACATCTGTCTGACCAGAATTATAAAGAACTGAACACTTCTCTCCAGTAAAATAGTCTTAGAGCCACCAGGATAAACTTGACCTCTTCTTTCACACACTAATAACTAAAGACATGATCTTCAGAGGACTCTTTTGTAACACTTACCCTTTTAAGCTCTGTCGTATGTAAGCTTGTTGCAGGCTTAAAGAAATCAGAATGAAATTTATGCTGTTTTCCACCAGTCCTCAGTAACATTGCCAAGAAATGTAGCAATTCTATTCTCAACCTGAAGCCTGAAAAATAGGACTCTAAATTTGCCTACTGGCCTGCACTGTAAGTGCTTAGTACTAGAAGATAAGTGCCTATAAAATGGCATCCAGCTGTCAGTTCCTTACATTTTCCTTCAGAAACCCTAATTCTCCAAAGTCATATGAGGTGGGAATTTTGTTCCTCAAATATCAGCTGCATCATCTCACAATCTAGTCAAGGCTATTCAGAGCATGAGGCACATGAGCTTTGAATGATGTAGTTAACACATAAAGCTTCACCAAAGGGTGCAGCAGTACCAGCTCATTACAAGATCATTCATCTTCAATACACATATTATAAAAGCAGTAAAGTTCAGTAAAGTTCATTAATGATTAGACACAGATTAGTTATTCCACCTTTAGTCATTTTTCTAGTTGGTTCTTCTATTACAGACTTCAGACTCTATACCTACAAAATGCTGAAAACCTTCATCGTCCCAGGGCTAGAAAGGCTTTGTTCTATAACCAAAAGGGGACACAGGTCCTGGCAGAATACACATTATGGTGATCAAAGTGCTGTTCTGTTGACACTCAAAGGTCACAGAGAAGCTCTGGATGCAGCCAGTGAGAGAAGCAAGGTACCTCTGCATGCAGAAGTTTGAAAGAGCCATCTCTTGGGCTAGCAAGAGAAAGCAAGCTGGCAAACCCACCTGCAGTCACCTAGGAAGAAGGCTGAAGACAAGGGAAATAGCTGATGCAGCCTCTTTAGACTGCTAGACATAAACTGTCTTGTCCTTTGCATGTCACCTTTTTAAGAGGGAAGTGGTAGCAGAGAGCCAGCAGGCCTGAGGTCCTTGCTATGGAGGCTGGGGCTCCCAGCACAGCACCACTGGAGTACCCAGCACATGGCAGAGGAACTGCACCACACGACAGGGCATGATGGAAACAGGTTATACCAGGCTGTGGTCAGGCACAGGTCGTGATTTCAACTGGTCTTAACTGAAGTATTTCAATCTGGTTTTGACTGAAAGCAGGAACTATGACACTTCTTTCCAAAACTGAGCAAATGCCACCACTGCTTCTCCTATTTGTACAAGAATTCAGTAATTAGACTGTACAGCTAAGACATAAAAGACTTCATTCAATTGTCTTCTTTCCTCTGGAGGATTTTAGTCTCCTCTGTGCCACTTTCACTGAGGCTGCAAAACCTGAAGTCTTAGGTGTACAGGTTGTCATTACTTTTAAAAGGAGAATGCATCACAGGCAGGATAAGGGATGATTTTACTTGAATTCAATATGTGTCAGCATTCCCAATCACAGGACCTTTCAATCTGTCAGCCAATCCTGGCCTCTGGAAGGAAAACAGCTAAAAGGGAAATGATGTTGCTTCAGGAAAGCAGTTTTCTATTAAAAGTCTAATTTTCTTTTAATAATTTAAAAGAAATTAGCAAATTTAAAATACCCTCTTCATGGCCTTCACAACTCATTATCAACTGGGTAACAAGCAGATAACCTACAACTCAGCTACATAGAAATCACTTCTGTTATGGTTAGACCAAACAGACATGACAAGAGTGAGAGTGAGTAGAGGGACCTCCTCCACTGGCTAAGCCAATAAAGCTACATAATGTGAACACGGGCTCAGGTGAAAACATCTTGTCTCTGGAGATTTCTCCACTTGTATGTGGTCATCCTTTCCTCAAAGTGCAAGTGCTCCTTCAGCCTCCTGCAGTGAACTCACTCCGATCTATTGAGGTTCTTTTTGTGCTGGGTCAGAGCAAGTGAGAACTGGAAGCAGTATTCTGGATGTGATCTGATAACTCACATCCCTCAATCTGCTGGCTGTGCCCCTGTTTGTGTAGACCAGGAGGCCACTGGCTATCCATGCTGCCAGGTCACATGGCTGCCTCATGCTCTGCTGCCCAGACAGCTCCCAGAGAGTTGTTCCACAGTCAATGCACCCCAGCCTGGGCTGCTGTAAGTGTGCTTCCTTCCCAAGGACAGCGCTGGGATTCGAAACATGCAACTATAAACAACAGGACTGGATTGAAAGTTTTGTCTGAAAGACTTTACAGTGACAGCCTTTTTCCCTACATTGTTTGTGAATAACAAGTTTATTTTATATAACTAGCAGGAATGTATTTCTATGACTATAAACACTGGTTGATTTATCTATACATATATATATATATATACACACCTTCATAACAGCCCTCAGTTTTGCTGAAGCAGCACATAGGCAAAGCAACTGGCATGCCAGTGAGTGTCACTTTTCCCTTCGTTATACCTTACAAGTGTGTTAGTGGTGGAAGAAACTCTTGGCCTCCCAGACATGGTGCTGGAAGAGCCCTTCTCCAGGAACTTGTCATTGCAGTCTTATTTTCCATGTAAGAGCATAATACAGGTGCAGAGCAATTTAAGTCCATTTTCCACTTTTTCTGTAAGCCCATTTTTTCACTGTCTTCTACTAAGCCCTGTGAGACTGTCTCAAATCCCAGTTATCATTTGAGAAGCAAGTCAAATATCTAAAATTTCACTCAGAGTGACTCTCTGACTAGGTTGACATCTGGTATCATAGATGTCATCTTAAGAAAAGCCAATTAAAAACAAATCCATTATGCAGTGCTTCTTTCACAAGAACACCTCCTTGTCTAGTAGTTTTGAGTTTAGGAACAAGCTTAGTTGGAGCTGACATGTGGATTGGCATGGTTAGCAGACAATGATGAGCCTCTTGGTCATGCATTTGTAATTAAGTCATTTATATTTGTGTTTTCTGTAACTTCCTATAGGAATGAGTTCTACAGTCTAACTATGCTTTACATCTGTGGAAAAAATATTCATCCATAACATTAATGCAGAAACCCACTGTCCACAGTAAAATGAACCCAAAACTTCTCCTTGAAAAAAAGAAGCATAAACTAAGGCTGCAATGACCTTGTTGATGGTTTCTTCCTATTTATGATGTGGATGTCTGTGTTTTATAATGTCAAAAAATGGGAAAGAAGGCAGTGAGTGCATGGTTTCCATTGGATTTATTCTTGATATAACAGAGTAGCGTGTTTGTATCCACTCTAGTTGGAAAGCATCCACTGTGAGAAGCATCCAGATGGAAGAGGGGATTATAGTCACTTTATTGGTGGCTGTGGGCAGAGGAGTAACATGCTGCAAAAGCATCCAAGACCCTGGCAGGTCATCACCCACTGCAGACACAGCCCCATGCTGAAGCTGCTAAATTGTTCCCATAAATGCAGCACCATGCGAAAAGCACCTGACTTGTTTCCATATCTGGCTTAGCTTGGAAAGCAATTTGGCTGCTTTTATGCACCACAGACTCTGACAAACATCCTGCAGAAGCTCAGCCAGATTCCACTTCCTCACCCCATGAGCTTATTAGTGAACTCTCAACAGTTCCTTGTCTTTTCCTGTCTGAGCAGCTGATCTGCTTCACAGGAATGCTCAGGGCTAAAACACTCCAGCCCCAGGTGATTCAGTGCAGGGTGTCCATATCTGCATGATCCCATCCCATCTCTGTGACACCCAGTAGCCAGGGAGGTCTACAGTAGTGACCCCTTGTAGTTCTTGGCCATGCAGGGACACTCCACAGCTCTGACCAAGCTGCTGCTGCCTGCTGTGGGCTAATGTCTGCCATGCCCCATCTGGGCTGGCTCCTCAGAAGACACTCAAGCACACACAGGCTGGATTTAATTGTTTCCATTAAGCAGAAGATCGTAATTTCCCATGAAGTGAGTAGCTGGCTCTATATGCTTCTGTCAGGAAGGTCATGCTCAAACCACTTGAAAAGAGCTGGAGACAGAAACTTTAATCTTAGTGCTTGGGGCTTTTGCTGTTGACTTCTGCTGTGGGCTTCAGCTTGTTCTGTACACCTCAACTGGACCTGAAAAATGAAGGCAGATCTGAAGAAAATATGTTTCAGAAATGGTAAAACAGTAAAATGGCCATTTGTGGCAGTTTTTTGCATTGTGCACATAAGATTGTAACATTTAACCTATTTCTAAGTTGTGACAATGAAAAAGCTGTCTTTGAAAGACCTATCATTTTCTTGGAATATGTAGAATACTGATTTGTGAGATAAACAGAACAGCCAGTTTTTAGTTCAGGCATTGACTCAAGCACAGTCTCTGAAAATTTCCCAATCTCATTCAATCTGGATTACAGACAGAAATTCTGCTTTGCTGAGCCCTGCTCTTTTCTGGCTTTTGCAGTATGTGTGGTTTCTTTCAAACTTTGTGGTTTTATTTTTTTAATATTGAGAAGACTGAGACAGAATTTTCTTCCCACTGCCACATGACACATAGTGGTTAAAATCTGCTAAAAAAACATGTAAATACTGTGATTGATCAAAACAAGATGGCAGAAGTAGGGGTGAGTGCACAAAATGTGTACTCAAAAAGCTAATGAAGAGTTATGCTAATTAAACTATTGTACTGATTAGAATGAAAAGCAAGCCAAGAAGAACTGATCAGAAGAATCAGTGGCTGGTTAATGTTGCTATTTTCTATAGTCCTTCCCATGTTAAATGCTCACATGAAAAGAAAGTGATGGTAACTTGGGTTCAGCAACCCTTCTTCTTTGACACAAATTCCTGTGTCAGTTAAAGAAGACAAGTTAATGTTTCTTATGGATGGATCAAAGGAGCCAAGTGCACCAAGGATCTGGGCATATTGCTGTGTTCATCAGTTTATATGCATCTCTCATTGTCCTCATATTGACAGTCTTCATGGGTAGCACAAGTCTGTGCCGTGCATGCAAAACTGTTTCAATACCTGACACAGGACTGGAAGATGGCTCAGCACTTTATCTGAGGACTCAGCAGAGGCAGGCATAAGAGCTGGGTACTCTGACCAGCTCACTGTCAGCTTTCCACAGCCTGTGTACATCCTGATGTTTCATGGTTTTACATGATAAAAGCTTCAGAGCCTGTTCTTGACATAGATAAATATTACAGTGGTTTCAGAACTAAGGCATAGAAGAAAGGGATGGTGTTTGTTTGAGAGGAAGAAGGTGGCTGAGATAGCATCAGAATTGATGCAGGATTGATGACCTTTCTTTGAAAACACTCTTGGCTCTGAGGGCAACTCTGTGTTTGACATGCCAAGCTGTTCTTCTTCCCTCTACTATTTGGGTCAAACATCACTGTTTGAGCCTATTAATTAAAACTGTAATGTCAGAAGGAATTTTTTTTTAAATAATCTTCTGGATTTTCATATTATTTATGGCTTTGGGTGGGAGGAAAGATAATGAAAGTACCAGACACAGATGTATTATTCAGCAAAGTGACTGTTACATCACAGAGGGTCATACCAGGGTTTGTGAACCACAATGGAAATAAGTGGATGTAGATCCACTTAGGCTGTGTTTCCTCCACATGCTTGGTCACCATCCCAGACCACTACCACTCCACAGGACATAGCAAGGATAGTTGTCCTACAAGTCTACCTATCTGAAAGTAATAGAAGTTTTTGTTTTAAAGATTGCAGGATTGATGCAATGGAAACCACAAGCCTATTTGGTTTCTCTCTTAAACAGTATCAGAGAGCAGGAAGAAATTGAGAATACCTTCTCTGGAGAATTTCAAAACCCATGTGGATGCATTCCTGTGTGGACTACCCTAAGTGATCCTGCTCTGGCAGGAGGGTTGGACACAATGATCTCTTGACGTCCCCTCCAACCTTGGATACTGTGATACTGTGATACCTCAGTAGGAAACTAGAAGTCCAACTTATCTGTGCTGACCAAGCATAGCTTGTTTGAAGACAAGATAGGATTTCCTCTGAGATCACAGGGAATTTGTGAAAAGTCTAGCAATAAATGTGGACACTCTTTAGAGAAAAGCAAGTAGGGCAGAAACACCACTAGCGGCCTGGTAAAATAATAGAATTACTTTTCTTTTTCAATAAAGAGCATCAAATCTCAAGACCAGTTTTATCAATGAAATTTTCTTCTGCATTCAGTGCAGTGATTTATTACATCCCTTTACAACATGAGTCTTTTAATCTTAGCTCATGTACAGTACATTTTTCTAATGAGTGTTTAGGCAAATCTGGAATTCCCCATTCTGCTGGTAGTAATAATAATTAATAAATAAATAAATAAACACCAAACCAACCAAACAAAAAATTCTTTTCATCTTTTACAAATTAAGTTTTTGAGAATATTGCCTGTGCTCAGGTAGCAGCTCAACTTTTAATGGCCATGTCTCAATCTGAAGACACAGCTCTACTGATAGTTTTCAAATAGCTGATCACAGTGGTCACGTTTTGAAAAGTCCACAGAAGTTCCATTACCATCCCAGAAGTAATCAGAGTGTTCTTTACATCAATAATACTGTTGATGTAAGCAAGTTCCTGAACAATTGAAAAGTACACATTGTGCCTACGTCTTTGCACTGAATTTAGATGATGAGGACATAGTTAGCAGAACAGTTTACAAAGTTACCCCTAGGTGTGGCCAAAGGAGTTTTATTAGAAGGTGTGAGGATACCAGTGATTTAGCCAATCACAAGTTATTTTTAGTTTGATGCTAAATATGGAAGTTATAACCCATTTAGTGTTCCAGGCTGAGCAGGCAAAATAGTTAACTGTATTATTATCCAAACCATTACTAAGAGATTTCCATTTAGCAGCATTTGTGTTTGGTATTTCAATGTGAAAATGAAACAATCTTAATTTCCAGAATATTTGGAGCAGTTTGGTTGTTTCATTTTCTATGTGACACGTAGAGTGGAATTTATCACAGCATAGATATAGGTCTCTAATATCCTTTTCTCAGGTTTACAAGACTACTTACCTCTTTAGGTTGCAACATAGTCAGTTGTATCTTTTCTCTTTTTGCTTATAGACGTTCATTATGTATGACCAACCTTTGTAAAGAAATAATTTGTAATTGAAGTGACATAACAGAAACCAAGTGTAAAAAAAACAACTTGGAAAAGTGCCCATTTCAGTATATTAATTCTGCCAAGTGAGTTGATAATAAGATTGAACTGGATTTGAAAGATTAGAGATACTTGGCTTAGGAGGGTACAAAGGTTAGTGCTGTACATTTTCTTCATATGTTTAAAGAGAGACAGAATTAGAATTTTTGTCTGTACTTTCATAATGAACTCATTCTCTAATCTTCTGTGGGGAAAAGGGTGCCAAAAGGTATGTACAAATAAATAAATAAATCTGGTAAGTTATTTCCATTAGGTTTGAGTGCTGAAATTGATACATACAGGCCCAAGGATTATTAACTCAGCACCTTATGTGCCAGGGCCTGCCAGATAACTGATTAGGTGACCTATGTGCAGTGAGAGCATATTCCCACTGCTCAACTTGAAATGATTTTACTTTATGGTGGAGACTATAGACAAAGGAACATGACAGAATTAAATCAAAGGGGTCAGTGAAAGCCACCTTGTTGGTCCTTTTACAAATTTTGCAGAAATTCTTTCTGCCTGTTTTAGCTGCAAGACAGACTGCACACAAATGTTTGAAAGTTGAAGTGGCTGACCACAAAAAAAAAAAAAAAGTACTTAAGAAAAGCAGACAGACACAACCCTGATGCAATAAGCAGCTTCTCAGACCATCAGATTTCTCTGTTTGATGGATAATCAAGCCCTGTTTGCATCTTCTAATGCTTCTTTCATATTTATCCTCATAGAATGGAAGGAATCAGCTATGTCTTGAAACTAGGAGTTAGTTACTATAATTGCTTTTAAGACATTGCCTTGTGGAAAGAGGACTAAGTTCCTTCCCTTTCACTTTCTCCCAACCTTCCCTGACTCTAATTAGAGCAATGTTTTAAGCAGGTATCATCTAGTAGAAACATTTCTTTCTAATGTGGCTGGCAGTTCAGTAAATCTGAATGTCAAGAGCAGAAAAAAGTCAAGCATTTTAGGAGATGCAGGTCAATCTCTTCCCTCTTTCAGATGCTGCATAATGCTCCTGTCCCATTCCCCTGTCAGACAGATTAGCCAAGTGTGCACGGAAAGGGGAAGAAACCTGAACTACAGCCAACTGCCTGAGGTGTGGAGTGTGGCACAGTGCCCATGCAGCAGCTGTGTTTTCCCTCCAGGAGCCTCAGAAAGCCCTGGCCCTTTCTGATAGCCCCATGTCCTGGCATGACTCTGCTGAGGACTCGTTGCCATTGCACAGCCTGTTTCCTACCAGGAAAATAGGGCAAGCTTAGCATGACAGCTACCTTCTCTCTGTTCAGCTGACCAGACCAAAAGCCAAGCAGACTGGAGGTGCATCTGCACACCTAGACATGAACTGCACTGGGGAACATGAATCAGTTGTTCTTCCTATCAAGTGTGGCAAAAGGGCTGTAGACTCCCACAAGAGAGACAAAAATGTGGCCACTGGAGCAGGAATGTTGAAAAGGTCCTTTGCCAGATCTGTCAGAGCCACAAATATTGTTTTATAATTATCTTTCTTGTCTCCAAAAAACATATTCAGTAACCAAGACTTGTGGATATGTTCCAGCTGTGGCCTTGGTCTTATGTGTCACCTCTGCACAGACCTCCTCGAGGTTTCCTTCAGTGAGACATGACTAAACTTCTGGATGGGTCAAATTACTCAACTACCATGGCACAAAGGACAAAATAAGGCCAAAGGACCAGGCAATAGGTCTTTCTGTTTTCTTTCTAGCAAGAAGGTGGCACAAGGTCAATGTATTTCACCACTTTCCTCTAATATGTGCTGAATTTAAAAAGGAAGGCCATAAAAGGTGACTTACAGATAGAATTTAATGACCCTCACTTTGGTCATGGACTGATTTTGCAATCCTAATAAATCTTAGATTACTATATCTGCTGTTCAAGATGGAGCACAGTTGTAGAAAAAGGTACAAAATATTTTATTCATAAGTCTAGCAAGACTGGGAACTCAATCCGATTGACTGCGCTGACCTACTTTTCATAAGTACCTGATCTCACCCAGCTGTGCTGGCTGTCTCAAAACTGATAGTACAACAGGTGAACATGTCTTCCTGGCCACTTCAGAGCAGTGAGCTAAAGCATGGGGTTTAGCTCCAGAGTTTCCCTCTTTCTGTTTGAATTTAATTTATTGCAATGATAGAATGACTTGTTTGCCCCCCTTTGTTTTCAGTATCTGGCTTTGATCAGGCTTGCTGTCTTAGTACTTGCTAAATGTCAAAAACCTTTAGCATGAAGCACTATAATAACATTGCTGTCTTTCTTGAAGCCTGTAATTGTAGCTAGATTACCACCTCTACAAATAATTTACAACATACCTATGCTTCTTCTCTGTATTATAAAACCATGTCCTGACCATTATATACAATTTCCGTGGTGGATTTAACCTATGGCAATTCAATATCCTGAAGTGGAAATTTCCAATCAACTGAGTCTTTTTAATATTAATTTACAGATACTCACATTGCTTCTACTGATCTGAAACCTTTTACTAAGAGGACTTTGATATTATGTGGATCTTCGCACCAAAGCTGAGACTGAATTTAGCGTTCGTCTCCATTTTTATTTTTCTTCTTCTAAGTTATAGCTTTTTTTTTTCCCCTGGGTGTTTATTCCTCACTGAAACACAGCACTCTCCTTTTTTTTTTTTTTTTTTTTTTTTAAGAGCAGCATGCTCATGTTACTTGTGCTAATGAATTGGCATTTATAAAGCAGAATGTATACCGTATCTAAGAGGACTGCTGTGAAAATGCCTGAGTTGCTGCACTCTCTAAATAGAGCACAATTATGGCATACGGTTGGAGTGCTTTTATCTCTACTGCCACTGCTGGAAATTTAACTGTGTATGTGACCTGAATATTTAGAGCTCAATGGAAAATTCCATAAATGTAGTGTGGCTTCAGAGCACCTAACAGCTGTTACAAATATTATACCCATTATACATCATTGACAAATTATACATATGAAACCCTTCTCCCATCCTGGCTGTATTCTGTCATTCCTAACCATGCAGCATTTTAAAAGTCCCTTTGAAAAGTGCAATGAGTCTAGGTGCTAAGTAGCTTGTGTAATAATTCAGTTGCAGTTTTTCATGTCTGTATATTCATGCTCCTCCCTGGCTGTGTGCAGTTAAATGTTCAAAGCTGAAAAGGCAGGAAGAAACTATATCGTATGTAGACCACACTTACTGTGTACTTTTGCTAGGCTTGAAATGCATGCTAAAAGCCACTACCTGGCTGAGCAAACACCAAAAGGGACAGAGCAGCTCTTGACACTCTTAGAATCACAGAATCATAGAATTGTCAGGGTTGGAAGGGACTTCAAAGATCACCCAGTTCCAACTCCCCTGCCTTGGGCAGGGACACCTCAGACTGGATCAGATTGCTTAGAGCCCTATCCAGCCTGGCCTTAAAAATTTCCAGGGATGAGGCTTCCATCACCTTCCCATTTCTTATTATAGTGGAATGGAACTGAGATGTAATATATCCATAGATGCTCCCTTTGACTTTTACTTACCACAGGAGTACACTAACATCCCAGGTCACTGCTGTAGTAGAAACTGCAGAAACAACCACTAAGAGAATTTACAAGAGCAAAAGAGAGTTTGCAAAACATTTTTTTTTTTAATACTCAGTAGTTTAACTAAGATTACATGAGTTGCAGACTGGTTTCCTAACTAATGATTCTTCCTGCCCCTTACTTTGATATCAGTTCCTCCTCCTTTTATGCTTTTGGAACCTATTTAAAGACATTGTAGAGAAGAGAAGAATGCTACATGTGGTGCACCCAGCTTCCATGGACAACCTGCTGCTATAGCACTGCCACCAGATGTGTGAGGGGAAGTGTTAGTTAACATCCACCTGGGTGTTCATGAGTGCTGGACCCAAACTCAGTAACACAGAAGTACCAAAGTTCATGGAGAAGTAATGGCAGCTGCAATGGTAGCAACTACCTACCTAAATCCAAGCTCTGTGTGGCAAAGTAATTTCTTTATGAAGGGAAGCCAGAAAGGTTACAATTTCCAACTCTTTGCCTACAGCTGAGCAGAGCAAATTCTGCCACATCAGTCCAAACAGATTTTGTCTGTCATAGTTTCATTGTCATCCACAGGCACCCCAGGTCTCAAGGCCATCTGCTCCAGCACTCCTTTGTCCTTACCCTTAAAAAGTGCTGGTTTTATGTCTAATGTCTAACTTGGAGCCTCCCTGCTGCAATACATGCACATCTCTACCTGTCCTAAAGGAGTAGAGACAGAACAAGTTGTTCCATTCCCCCCTACAACACTGCCTCTTCACATTGCTCCCCATGGTAAACCCTTGTTAGCATTAATAAGAATCATTGCCTCAGTCTACACAATAGCAAGAGGGGAAGGTTACATGTGAGGCTCTGTCAGTAAAAATGGGAGACAAGAGAGAGCTAACCTATCTAAATTAGGTTAAAGGCAATCTGCCCATGACACAGCACTCAGCTTACTGGGATATGTAGAAGCAGAGCTAAGATTAATCCTTGGTCCCATGAGGATGGTGCAACCCATGTGGATTCCCACAAGGAAATAGCTCTTGAGCACTCCTCAGGATCTTACAGGAAATACTTCTGAGGTTCAGCCTTAGGAAAGGCATTTATGCAGGCCAGATTTGTCACAAACACCTGCAAGTGAACACTTTTAGGAAGATCTTTTTCATTCAAATCCAGTTAAACTAACTGGAGTTTAAGGCAAACTAAAGTCGAAAATAAATGATGGAAATTATTTTATTTATTGGATCACAGATCAGCATTGTGGCCTCAAATGACAATATGATTGCATCAGATAATCACATCACTGAAGCTTCTGCTGTGCTTTCATTATCCACAGCCTCTTTTGAATAATGCAGAGGCGTCAGAGAAGGTTAATGTCATTGATTATCTCTGCTTTGTAATGCTTTGCATCTTCTCCGAGTCTTTACCCTGTTCACTAACTGACCACATCCCATTTTGAGGATCAGAGTCACTGCACAAGTAGCACTTAGAGAGCACCATGTCCCACACCTGTGCCAAAATAATGTAGTCACATCCAAGCACCTTGTGAAGAACTGGTAATTCAGACAAAGGTAAGTTTGACCTTAAAAACTTCAGTTGGCATAAGATAAAAATTTTTTGAGTGCTAAATAAGAAAAATATCTGGGGATATGCCAGGAGATGTTTACCCAAGAGGATTTTGCAAAACAGAAAAATAAAAATCACTGTTTTCAATATAGACTCTGTAGCACTGAAGACCAAAAATAGGCCTGACCTCCTAACTATAACTTGCAATTGCCCTCATGATCTCAGCAGCTTTCTCAGTTCTGTGAATTACACAGCAGCATTAAAACAAAAACAACTCATGCAACTTGCTAAAGCTGCACATAACTAAAATGCAGTGGAAATGTCTCCATGCAGGAAGCTACCTATTGTCATCCCCACTTCATGAGAGAACAGTGCATTCATGTACTGACTGACAGAAGAAATCATCTCCTGCACACAGAGAGTGCTGCTGGTGGAGCAGGGACTGAGGTCAGGGCAGGGATCTACTTCTTCCCATTGTTCACACCACCCCATGGGAAAGGAGCCCAAGTGCACTGCAGCCTTGTGCACCGACAGAGACCTTCAGCTGCATCAGCCATGCTGGTAAATCCATGCCCTGCAGCACACCAGGCACAAACCAACCTCTCTATGAGGCTCATGGGCAGCTGGAAATCTGTCCAGCACTCCCATGGTCTCAGGGGTGTAGAGAGCATGGGCCAAGTCTCAGCATGGGCCTGGGAAGGAGGCACTGTGCCAGCCCCAGCTTTGGGTTAGTGAAAACCTTACTGATTTCTGAGAGATTACATGTAACTTCCCAGGACTGCAATTTAAAGGCACAGATTTTCTCTCCCAGTTCAAAACTATTAGCATCTTTTCTCACCTATTTCATTTTTACAGCAGTAAAGTCACCTCTTAGAGAACTTACCTGAGTTTCCCAAATTTCACTATTACTTCCTTTGCATGATAATAACAACAATTATGAGACTGATTGTACTTATTAGCTTAATTCATGTGAAAAAAAAAGTTAAATATTTTCAGTGTCAGGCTTATTATCATCTTTTCATCACACTAAGTTAAAGACTATGCTTGCTTCAGAAACTGACTTACAAATGCTACTTCTGTAGTGCAAGGCATGTAAACATTGACAAGTTTTCCTAGGATTGATACTTTGGCTTTACCTTGCATTTATGACTTTTCTTCAATGTTGTACCCTGCTGGTATTCTCTCCCCTGATGGAGCCCTGCTGACTTCACCCAGAGTCACTGGAAGTTATTGAAGAATCATGGAATTGTAGAATGGATTTGGAAGGGACTTTTAAAGGTTATCTAGTGCAACTGCCCTGCCACAGACAGGGACATCTTGCACTAGACCTGGTTGCTAAAAACTCTATCCAACCTGACCTTGAACACTTCCAGGGATGGGATATTTACAACTTCTCTCAGCAATCTGTTCCATTGTGTCATCACTCTCACAGAAAAGTATTCCTTCCTCATATCTAATTTAAATCTGCTCTCTTAGAATTTTTCAAATCTCTTAAAAGCCCAAATTCTGTAATCATGGGACTGGGAATTTTACAATAAAAAAAAAAAAAACCCCACAACCAGGATTAATGGTTGTGGCAAAAAGTGCAGAAAAGGAAAACTGTAGTGGACTGAAATACCACAACACAAGCAAACATTCTTTAAATTTTCTTTTAAAGCCTTTCTGATTTTAAAACCAACCTGAAAATTTTGCATATCTCTGACTCATGATACTTAGCACAGGCTTCAAGTTCTAAAACTGTGATTGTTTGTGTACTTAATTCCAATGCCTTGGAATGGAACTGACAGCTGCCACAGCTGTGTTTGAATCAGTATGTGTGGTCACTTCATTTAAATGGAGGATTTGCTTTCATTTGAGAGTTGAAACAAAGTGCTGTCATGTGCTGTGCTAACAGGATAAATCCAGGATTTCTACAGAACCTCTCAAGCTTATCTTCTCCCTGGTGTCTGTTATCATGATGACCTCATCACAAAGAAAATCTGTTCAGCTGAAGCTGGTTTATCTCACACAATTTTGGGGGGTGATGTTAGACAGAAGGGCCACTGGTAAGAGCACTACACTGTTGATCCAGCCCAGCAGTGACCCCATAGTCCTGACAGCTCTTCAATAACCTATATGAAAAGAGTTGGTGTCTCCCAGCGGTTCTTTCTTGCATGCCCCACTGACATTGAGTGGTGACACCTGCTCAGGTGACTCAGAGTCATTCTTGTGGCCAGGCTGGCAGGTGGCATTCCTTGGACTGGCACTGCAGGGTACAACTCAGAGCAGGCAAGGAGGATGAGGGCATGGTGCTCTTGTGCTGTTACCACAACCCCTTCACCCTGAGCTAGCAACCAGCTATGCCTGCTGTGAATTAGGACACCAGCATTTTAGGGGCTCCTGTAGAAATGAGTAACAGAAAAGTGATCCCTGCACTAAGGAGCTTCCAAACTGAATATCCACCCTGTACACAGAGAGCTTCATTCCTCAGGCTACCTATATCAAGCCCTTTCTCCACTTAAAAGCACAAACAATCATTAAAAAGGATAAAAATTCATTTTCATCTTTGTTGTCAGCTCCCTACTTCATGTCTCAGTTATTAACCAGTATAGGTTTTTCTGTGTCTTGTGATTTCTATTAATGTTTCTTTGTGTGAAATAAAATATGGAATTTAGACAGCAAAAAACACACAGACAGCAATTTCCTGCCTTGTGTTTCATGTATATGGTAAGAATAAACAGCAGATGTCAGCACTAACCCAGAACTTGAATTG
This sequence comes from Indicator indicator, assembly GCF_027791375.1. Classification (NCBI taxonomy): domain Eukaryota; kingdom Metazoa; phylum Chordata; class Aves; order Piciformes; family Indicatoridae; genus Indicator; species Indicator indicator. Next base: position 40,230,329 of record NC_072012.1, on the reverse strand, counting down.
TTCTTGTGAAATTTAGTCAGACCTTGCTCTACTGTCCTCAAAATGCATATGCTTGGACTGTGAAGAAACTTATCAAAATATCTGGTTGGAAACATAAATATAATTCTATTTAAAGAACCTCAGCAACTTCTTCAACATGAGTACTGCTAGCTAGAAAAGGAGCACATCTATATGTAAAGGATCTGTACACTTCCCTAAAAATGACAATTATTGTCAAAGAGTGGCTTCAGAAGAGACAGAGGTTTGGAAAAGTACAAACACAAAAGTTCAGAGAGACCCACTGAGTAAACATGAAACTGAAAGACAGAGCAGAAACCAAGGGTTCTTGCTGCAGTTGGCCAGTTTGGGCTGGAGGTCAACCTTGCTATGGAGGAGGATGAGATGTGGCAAGTGAGTGAAATGGGTGTAAGAATATGGCTTCTTCAGCTAGAGGGAGAAGACGACCTCATATCTGTTGATCAAGGTGCACAAAACACTGAAGATTTTCCTGAAAATAAGGCATATTTTAGCAGTACAAGTGCACACAAACCACATGTACTGCATGCTGAACTGCATGAAGATGTGGGAATAGAACAACATCCTCCCTGCCTGCTCGCCACCACTTCAAGGTCCATGGATGCCAGATTCCTTCTGGGGGACTTGTAGCATGCATTAGTGTGCTGACCCCCAAGCCTTTGAAACTTTTTCAGCTCTTGAAAAAGAAGACTAATACGAAAATCTTAAACTGTGCCATAGACTGCATGGCCATTTCCTGCCAGCACAAAGCACAGTGAAATTCCTCACAGTTTTGACCACTCTTACAGCCACTAGAGATGTAAGAACATGCTACTTATGATAGAGCCCAGAATTGCTCTTTCCAGTATCTGTGGTGAGATACCTCAAATTTGGCAGCAATCTGATGTCTGCAGCAAACCACCTCTGATAATACCACTTCAAACAGGAATCTCTGATCAGTGTTTCCCTCAAAACAGGAGCAAGTTTTTTACCAGTCCATAGAAATAGATGGATTTATTCCACTGGTTAGGATATTCTTCCTGAAGCATTCTCCATCAAAACCAAAAAATGGCAGACTTAATGGCTTTATTATTTACAACTGTAGCTTGGTCTTGAAGGATTACTGACATTGAATGGAAGAGGGTGAGAAGCATACCCAGGGTCAATTATAAAAGTAAAAATAGCTTGGCTATTTAAAATCATATTAGTTCTGGTTACAAAGCTGAAGCAACATCCGTTTACATTATGAATGTAACAGACTCAGATAGTTCCTCCTGAGCTGAGAGCTAAGTCTCAGACTGAACAAACTGGCAAAGTGCCCAGAGCCACCTTCAGTTTACAGCAAACACCACCACCAGATCACATCCAACTGCCTCCCCTGCCATTCCACAATCTTTGCTCCCAGAACACTTTTGTTCTATGCTATTTAAAAAAAAAGGTTGTTTTTATTAACTAGTAAAACCATTTACTTTGATTCATCTTCTCTGACTAGAAGAACATAAGAAGTCATCAATCTTAAATTCTCTGTCAGCACATAGATGTCAAACCAGAATTAAGTGCTGGGAAAATTGTTGAGAGAGAAAGTGGAAGAAAACAAGATAAACACAAAGAAAGGTAGTGAATCTTCTTTCTCAAAGGAGGGTAGAAGCAGTACTGCTAACCTTATTTGCTGCTACTAGCTGGCACTCTGTCAGGTTAGAAACTTCATTTTTCACACAGAATCAGAGATACCTGAGAAAAACAGTAGGCTTACATCAATTCAGAGAAAAATTAGGAAAGTAAGCCAATTTTCCTGTGAATTAATAGTGCTATCTCCACTTTTTACAATGTCAAAGAAAATTATCATTTGTACTGTACACCTGAAATTAGCTGCATCATCTTTTCCTTGCAGGATACTCCAGTGAGGGATTATAGCCCTTCCTTGCCTTCGCCTCGGAACTGCTCACCCTGAGGTCTATTCTCTCTTCCTAAGTGATGATTATTTTCCAAGCAGAAGCACAGAAGACTGATTCTGCTACCCATTTCAACACTTTCATCATGCACACCAGATGGTCTTGTGCATTAACCCTGAGAGATAGGATGAGCTCTATATTACACTCAGAAGATGAAGAAATTCTGGTGGCTCCACAAGTGAAATGACACAATGTCTACCATAAATATCCCACATCTAGGCTTTTGATATAAAAAGTATTAACAAAAACATTTCAGATGTTCTGTGTTACTGCTACAACAATGACAGAACTGGCTCTGCAACCAGTTCAGTTCTTTACCTTCTGAAATCCTTGCCAGCCAAAAGAAACTTTGAATTTCCGATGGCTGAACTTTCCCTGAGCTCAGTGGCAGGCAAAGTTAGTTCTAAACCAAACATAACAGCCTAGCAACACATACACATTTGTGAAACTTTTGTAACTACTGACAGGTAAGTAATAAATAAATAAATAAATAAATTTAGCCACCAAAGATGTCTAGGAATCCCAAAGCCATTGAGGACAACAAAATAATTCTACAGTATGTATAAGATGCTTGTAGCATATCTTGATACCCAAAGCGACATTTTCCCTGTCCCTTTGTATTTTTTTACCCTATTGAGACAAAACTTCAGCCATCACTTTCTCATCAGAGATTTACCTTATCCAGCCCACTGGAGGAACAACTGAAATATATCCTGTTAGTTGGAAATATATCCCCTCCTCCTGGAGGGGAGGAGCATTCAAAACAAAGCAGAAGTGCTTATTATCAAAGCAGAGACAGCTTGGTGTCCCAAGTCAGTTTTGCCCATCCGGTTATTTCACACAAGGGTGGTGTGGTTCAGGCTCAGCTGGCAGCCAAGTGCCATGCAGCCACTTGCATGAAGGTTTCCCCCACACACTTCCCCCCAACACACCTGCTGGTGGGATGCAGAGAAGAATCAGGGGAAAAAGGCAAAGCTCTGTGAGTTGAAATAAGAGGAGTTTAATAACACGGCAGAGAGAGGTAACGACAAGCATGAAGAACAATACTACTTATGAAATAGTTTACACAGGGAGTGATACAAAACACGGCACAGCCTGTGATGGTCCTGCACAGCCTGTCCAGGCCTGTCTACCTGATCCTACCCAGTCCTGGTGCCATGACACGATCCCCTACCCAAAGCATCTGCACATGTGCCAGCCAGCCCTTCCCTTATATAGTGGGCATGACAGCACTCTGGTGTTGAACACTCACTGGCTGGTTCAGCTGCCTGTCTTGGCTATGGCCCCTTCTACCTTCTTGTGAAGGAGGGAAAAAAAAAAAAAAAATATATATATAAAAACCAAAAACTTAACCCTGTCCTAGCCAAATCCAGGATAGAGGGCAAACAGCAGCAAGAAGCTAGACCCTGCAGAGCACTTTCCCCATGATGCCTCTTTCCTGTGACCCCCAGGGAGGAGAGGACAGATGTTCCTGGGGAACCAGTGCCTAAAGGGACTTTGAAATGAACAGGCACCAAAGTTTATCTGACAGCAGACAACTGCTGACAGTTCACAAAGAATAAAGATAAATGACAATGCCAATGAAAACATTAACCTAATGAAATATTAAAAGGGAATCACCTAATCTATTGAATGCAAAATTTTATTCAGTCCCAGTTTACTGCTTGCTTACTGAAATTATTTTGGGCTGCTAAACACTACTTATCGATATACAGTAAACACAGATATACACAAGTGTTCTGGGTAACATCTAAAGAAAACTTAAAAAAACCCCACAGTTTATGAATGTAGAGCTGTAATTTGCATGCAAACAAGTGAGACTGGTCAAAAATTTTCCCTCACATAAACAAGGCCATTCATGAAACGCTGAGCAAATTGGATGTGGGCAGTTGTTTCAGCAATGTTGTCATACCCTTTCTTACAAGGAGCCTCTGACCATTCAGTAGCTCCTTTGTGTGGCCTTTTATTCTTATCTGTGATCTCATCTGTCACAAGACCCTCCACATCTTTAAATATTACTTCTTATCTGACCATTGTAGGCTAAAAGCAGATAAAATATTTATGTGCAACATAAATATATGCTACATAGCAGAGTGAGAGTGAATATGAGAACTCAGGCACGTGCAGTCCCATAAAGACATGACTTCATACTGAAAAAGATGCAACCTCCATCCATTTGCAGGGATACTATAATTCCTTGCTTGTTGCTCTGTGTGAGTTCTGTATCAGAAAAATACATTGACAGGATAGGCCAACCAGCCTATTCATATCTGGATATGAAGACAGATGTATTTTTGGATTTTCAGACATTTGTCTGCTTTTAAATATCAATAGTGGAATGTATTCTGACAGAGGAGTCTATAAGTTATCCTCTTAAAAAAAAAAAAGAAAAAGAAAAGAAGAATTTAATTCATTCACACATTAAGAGAAAAGAAGTGATGAAGACTACTTGAGACAGGGGCCCAAGAAAGCAGGTTAATATTCAAGTATTACCTCCTCCAAGCCCAGGAGTGATGCATCCCATCAAAGAGGAAGGCAACCAAAAATGCCAGGTGGCCTGCATGGGTGAAAAAGTTACTCCTGGACACTCTGAAATAAGAAGGAAGAAGCAGAGGGTGAAAGCAAGGACAACTACCCTGGGTGGAGTACAGAGAATTTGTCCAAGTAGCCAGGGACCTGGTCAGGAAAGTAAAAGTCCAGGCAGAATTAAATCTGGCCAGGGATGTCTTGGGAAATAAGAGCTTCTATAGGTATGTCAATGATAGAAGAAAGACTAGGGAAAAGGTGGGTCCTCTCCTGAAGGAAACAGTGGACCTGGTCACCCAGGATAAGGAGAATCATAGAATCATAGAATCAGTCAGGGTTGGAAGGGACCACAAGGATCATTCAGTTCCAACCCCCCTGCCATGGCCAGGGACACCTCACACTACATCAGGCTGGCCAGAGCCTCATCCAGCCTGGCCTTAAACACCTCCAGGGATGGGGCCCCAGCTACCTCCCTGGACAACCCATTCCAGGCTCTCACCACTCTCATGGTGAAGAACTTCTTCCTCATGTCCAGCCTGAATCTCCCCACTTCCAGCTTTATTCCATTCCCCCTATTACTCAATTAGGTTTTTGCCTCAGTCTTCACCAGCAAGGGCTCTAACCACATTGTCCAAGTTACAGAAGGTAAAAGCAGGAACTGGGAAAATGGGATTGAGTGCACCCTCAGTAAGTCTGCCACCAGCACCAAGCTGTGTGGTGCAGTCAATATGCTGGGGGAAAGAGATTACATCCCAAGGGACCTTGACAGGTTTGAGAGGTGTGGCAATGGCAGCATCATGAAGTTCAACAAATCTAAGTGCAAGGTCCTACACCTGGGTCAGGGCATTCCAAGCACAAATACAGGCTGGGTGGAGAATTAATAGAAAGCAGTCCTGAGGAGAAGGACTTGGGACTACTGCTTGATGAGAAGCTTAAAATGAGCTGAAAATGTGTGCTTGCAGCCCAGATAGCAAATCACATCCTGGGTTACATCAAATGAAGGATGGCCAGTAGCTTGACAAGGTGATTCTGCCTCTCTACTGCACTCTTGTGAGACCCCACATGAACTACTGCAGTCATCTCTGGAGCCCCCAACACAAGACAGACATGGAACTCTTCAACTGGGTCCAAAGAAGGGCCACAAAGATGGTCAGAGAGCTGGAACACCTCTTTTATGAAGTCAGGCTGAGAAAGTTGAGGTTCTTCAGTCTGGAGAAAAATCTTGGGGGAGACCTTATAGCAGCCTTCCAGTATTTGAAGAGGGCATGTAATGATAAGATGAGGGGTAATGGCTTCAAACTGGAAGAAACTAGATTTGACCTAAATGATCTTTAAGATCCTTTCCACCCCAAACCATTCTATGATACTACCTGGTAAATATTTTCATCATATCACACTTTGCCACAGTATTATCACTTATCCTTCTTTTTATTAACAGATTGCTCCAAAGTCATGAGAAGCTTTTTAATGTTTTGTTTTATCCTTACTAGCTGCCCACTTATTCAATGTGTTATCTGTAGACAGATTGATTAATTTCCTCTCAACTATGTCTGTGGAAAAATGCACAATAGTACCTGAGAGCTTCATGCACAGTCAAGAATTGATTTTCACATCATCTCTGTGAGAGACCAGCTAATATTGTCCCTATCTTAGAACATGAAGAATTAATGCATTGGAGGACTGAAATCAGATTTACTCTAAATGCCTATTTAAGTAGCTATTTTAAGAAAATAAGGGTGTGAACATTCAGCTCCTAATATAAACACTGCTTATATTAATCCCAAATTAAGTACTTGGAACTCAGATTGCAGGTCCCTCTCTTGTCCCCTCCTCCTGCCTCTCCTCCTGGGCCAGTGAAAAGCCATCCTTTGCTCTAAGATGTCACTGCTTCAAGAAATCTTGTAGAATCATAGAATCACTTAGGTTGGAAAAGACCTTTAAAATCATCAGTTTCCAAGACCTTAAAGATCTTATTCAGATTCTCTCTGTCCTTCCACTTCTTTTGCAATTATTTATAGCCAGTCATCCCAACAGCCTTTGGGCAGCAGGGGGTGGAATTTGGACTGATAACAGCTGAGTAGACAGCCAGATAAGCAGGGATCTGAACTCAACTACACAGGAAAAGGACTATGGACACCCACAGATCCAAACCACGGAGGAAGTTCCTGCTGAACTTGAATGCCCCTAAGGCTGGGTGAAGAATCTGAACCATGTTCTGCACTTTCCTCTCTTATATCTTTGACTGAATTTAATCATACTGCATGAGGCATATTCACAGAGCTTTTAATTCTGTTCCCCCTAAATCTAGAAATGTATATTTGTCTTTTTAAGGTATCTGAAAGCATTTGAGGTACCTTTCTTGTGATTATTTTATTAAATTATACCTTGAACTTTAATATCATCTTCAAAGCAAGTGCAATGTAAATGGAAAATACAAGAATTTGTCTCGTGGGAAGTCCCAGAATTATTTTTTTTTCCCAAATGAAAATGAGTTTTTACAGTTACAAAAATGAGCATTGATTCAGTTCCAAAACAGAAATTGTTTTGTCAGACTGACTCAGAAATAAATCACAGAACAAAAACCTACAACCTTGGAAATCATAGTCTGAAAACCTGATGTTTCACTTTCCTGTCTAGTCCATATGTTTTGCAGTTCTGCTACAGCCATATGACTACTGTGATGCTTTGTGTAGCTTGGTCAGAGCAGAGCTCTCAGGAGTCTGAGCTGCAGCTGCCACACACCATTAAAACCATCAAAGAAAGCTCACAGCCCTAGTGTAACAAGGAGAAATATTCTGCCTCAGGTTTCTAAGTGCAAACTGCTTATGTTACTTTTCCCTTTAGTGAGGGGGAAAAAAAAAACAACTCCATGGAAAAAGAACATATTTTGCTAAGAAATCATTCTGATAAAAAAAAAAAAATTTGCAAACACTTCTAATCATGAGCATTGGTAAATTCCATATAAATCAAGAATTTTCTGATCCGAAGAGACTTCTGATCATCTTGACCTCTGAAAAATCAACAAATTACCCAGTGACTCCTACCCTGAGTCCAGAAATTCATAGGTAGCTGGAGTGCTGGAGTGAGTGGTTTTAGGAAGCTTATAGCACTGTTCTGAGTGAGTGATGTCAGATTGCATTAGTCAACTGCCTCAAGCTCCTGCCTTTTGACCAAGGGTGGCCTATGTAGTCTCTCTGAGCAGGGGAACCTTAAACCTGAAATGCCAAATGGAAATATCCACCTTCTTGACCATAGAAGATGACTTTGGCCACCAATTTACACATCTCAACTGTGCAGTCACAGTTAGGATTAGTAAATCTGAGTGCAAGTGAATGTATCACACAATTGGTAACCTGCAAACAATTTATTATGGGCTTGGTAACTGTTTTACAAACACCTACTTTATTTTTTTTTTTAACCGTTTAGAGAAATTAAGGAGTGGGACTCTTAGGAGGACTCGTATAATAATCCATGTTTAGATCAGAGCACCTTGCTCCTGAGATTAGCTGTCTTCCTTTTTTTAAAAGTATTTCTAAAGTACTTCCTACCTTGTGCATTTTGATGTACTTATTATTTACCCCTCTTTTCCTTCTGACTTCTCTGTTCTTTAATCCTCCTCCTTCAATTTTATTTTGATCCTCTCAGCTGCATTTCTACCCCACTGATGTATATCCTATATTGTACTTATTTTACTTTTTTATTATCGTTATTTTCTTTTAATAATCCTCTCCTTGGGTGTCTCATTCTCAATACATCACAATGCTCTCTTTCTCCAGCACCTCATTTTCCCCTGCATCCTACTGTTCCCTGGCTTCCTATACATTCTATCACACAGGCCATCTTCCAAGCCATCTTTTGGACCCTTCTGGCAGAGCAAAGTTAGCTGACATGGACTCAGCAGCATCAGGACTAGCCCTCCACACATCACAAACAGGAGCTGTTTTATTCCCAGGATCTGTCAGAAGATCCTTCTTTCACACAGATAAGATGTAGCCCCTGTAAAATTCAATTTGAAGCCACGGGTGGTGTTCTGACAGCAGGTCTCAGAGGCAATTAGCTGAAATAGCTGCAGTCTTGGATGCTTGACCACTCCTGAAAGATGCCACTGAACTGTTCCTTTCTTCACCCAAAGCTTTCTGCAGGGAGCCTAGTTATGGTATCCTCCTCCCACACTACTGAAAGGACATAGTCTCTGTAATTTTCTACACCAACACAAAACCAGAAATCATGGTACACCACTTAGCTTATCAGGTGGACATACCACATCCCAGTAGTAAACAAGTTTTCCTTCCTACTTACACATGCATACTTCTGTTTCTAATAAAAATATAATACTTTCTTTTGCAGAAGACCACTAATCTATACAATGTCTGGTTCTGGTCCAGCACACCCAAATTCTGCTAAATTTAAGACATCAGGCCATCATTGCTGAGGAATTTAGATGAAAATCCAGCCTTGCTTTGCCAGAAACTCTGCTCAGCTCTGCTGTCTCCAACTCCTGCACTAACACTTGTAGCAAGAGACCAAGCAACAGCCCATGAGCCCTCCCCCATGAGCCCAATGTCTCCAGCACTGCATACTACCCCTGTCTTTTTAATGACAGGTAGTCAATGCCACTCTTCATCCTAAAAGTGTGAAACAAACCATGAGGGGCTGCCAGGGGGGTGTTACTTCCAGGTATCCTCTATCTACTGAGCAAGCTGGGCAATAGTCTGTGGCCAAGAGCATTCCCCTGCTCCTGCCCTGCAGCCAGCTGAGGCTGTGGTGCTGATGTATATGCCATGTCCCTGTGTCCCTGAACGTGTGCTGGAGCAGTCTCTCACAAGGGTGGAGACAAGCTCACATCTCTGAATGGCATCTCAGTGCCATTTTCCTGCCTCAGGATGAGGGACACAGCCATAACACCACAAGAGGTCTTTTATGAGTAACAGCACATTGATTTAGTGCTTTCCTATCCTTTTACACATGATGACCATAGAATTGATCCATAGCCTCAGAAATGCCATTAGAAGTTATCAATCAGCTGTTATGTTACTTCTGATTCTTCTATCACATTCTGCCAAAACAGTGCCAAACTACCCCCCAGTTGCTGCTGCAGCAGGAATCTGTCCCATGACAATACTGTAGCTAGTGCTTTAATCCACAGTTATAGTGGAAATTAAACACTGTGGAAAAAGAAATATTATAAGTACTCAGAGAAAAGAAGAATATTTAGCATATCTGCATCCCCAGAAATAACAGCAACATCTGTATTTTAAATATAGTTAGGATATAAGAAAAATCTCAAGGGGACACTGTTTCCAGCTGTGCTCATGCTTTGCATGACTGACGAATTTAATATTTTGATGCTTTTTCATTTTTACAACTCTTCTGTTTTGTGACATTCAGGAGGAAGGATTTGTACCTGTTTAAAACTACTTTAAAAAGCAATAACACTAGCCTAGAAATTCTTGGAAAGAACTCAGCTGTGCCGTGTAGAAAGGAACAGCTTTGATTTATTCGAGGAAGTGTTCCTGCTGAGCTGGCATTTTACAGTTTGTTTCTGTCCAAACTGAACTACTTGCACTGATTCCTTCTTTGCCAGATCACTCTTGTCTATGCCAGTCTAGCATAACCTCTTCCACATGGTCACTTATTGATTCTAGTGGCAAAGAAATAGTAGGAATGACTTTGCCTTTAAACAGGATGTCCTGACTGTATGGAAGCATTTGCTAGAGTTGTACCCAATTCCAAAAATGCTCAGCAATGAAGGCTGCAGTTTGCATGGTAAGCATGTACCAAAATATATTTCATTAAGCAGCATAAAAATATGCAACAAGGGATAAGACAAGAGGAAACAGCCTCAAGTTGTGCCAGAGAGGATGTTTGGGTTGGATATTAGGAAAAATTTCTTCACAGAAAGGTTTATCAAGCATTGGAACAAGCTGCCCAGTGAAGTGGTGGAGTCAACATCCCCAGAGGTATTTAAAAGTTGTGGTGTTTAGGGACATGGTTTAATGGTAGTGGCTTAGCAGTAGTAATGGGATTGTGAACTCTAGCCAAGTAGTTGGACTTGATAAACTCAAAGCACTCTTCCAACCTCAACAGTTCTATGATTCTATGGAATATTTGTTGCTGAATCAAACAAATCTGTTTTGTTCAGATGTAAAGCTGTCTTTGTACTAAATGAAGTCTGTTTCTAATGTGAAACTCCTGGCTCCTTTTCCATTGTCGTGTGACACCCCTGACTGCCATCCTCCCTCTTCAGTATGTTCACGAGCAGCACCTGCCTGCTGTTTACAAGATTTTCCTACTTTGTAAAACATTATCCTCGTACTCTAGGCTCAAAACACGAAAAACAGCATCTCTAACTAGCAACTGTATTTCTTCAAAACTCACCATGAGTGTTCAGATTTCCTGCTAGCTGCCCGGCTGGCAGCATATGAGATTTATTTTATTATTGCCTTTCCAATCCAATGATTTTAATTTTTTTTTCATGAGATGCAAGCATGTCTATAATAGGAACTAGTCCCTCTGAGACTATCACTGGTGTTACAGAAGAACTACAAGATACTTTGGTCTTTAAAAGATGCATCTTGAAGGTATTATAAGTGAGAATAGGATCACCAATTAGAGTTATGGGGAGCTTACAGAGAGACACAGCATCCCCTCCAAGTGAGGCAGAGCCTCAGAGCTGCATTAGGCTGCTGTCTGCAGCAAAGGGGTTGCTTTCCCACTGCAGTAACTGTTCATTAATATCCTCTAACACTTTTCAGTTCATCACTGGAGTGGGATAACAACATTTTAGAGGAAAAATATTGAGTACTGAATATTACATGAGAGTTTAAACAAGGAAGTCTTAGAACCTTTTTGGTATGAAAACATGGTAGGAACACTGGACATCCACACTGACCTACACCATTACACCAAACTGACTTTCCACTTATCATATGGTTTTCCCAGGAGGCTCTCATTAAATCACCTGAGTTCACTACATGTCTTTTTTGCACCTCCAGAGTTATAATTGTTCCTTCATAAGCAAGCTGGATGAGACTGCATATGAAAGGGTGTAGGTAAAAGTCCATGTTCAGTTTCTTCCGAGATAACCGGAATGAGCCATTGGAATAAACCAGACACATATGAAATTAATTTTCTGTTTGATCTCCCAAAACTAATTACCTTTTCCTGGTCTAGTGTTTGTTTGCAAAATTATGTTAAATTATCCCTTTTAATGCGTGCATATGGTAGGTGCATGCGTTAGTATCTTGGTGATACAGGACTGCCTGACGCAGGGGCAAGGCGCTATTTAGCCAAGCATTAGAGACATGTGAAGAACTCATGCCTGCCTCTAAGCCTGTCATTTAACCATGGCAAACAAGGGGCAAAAAGGACATGTGAATCTGGAGTTCACTTTCTCACTCCCAGCACAATTTCTGCATTCTGAATTAGACAGTTACCAGCTAAAATAAAGAAACAAATCATGGCAAAGGAAGCTTGAGTCAAGACAGGTCCCCTCTCCCCCAGGGCAGGGAAACTCTCCTGTATGCTTTTGCTCTCCTCTCTGCTTTCTGGGAAGTCTGTGAGCTAAACTAGGGATATGGTTCCACTCAAGGAGACAAGTAAGAGACCAAAAGAATTGTCTGTCAACACTCAGCTCATGGTACCTAAAGGCCAAATACAATGCCAGAGAGAGCTTCCACTCTGGACTTCTTTTGCAAAGTTATGGATTGCTGTGGTTTTCAAAAAAATCACCATTTGCTTCAAATATTTCTGAGTAGACTTCAAGGCCAAAGCAGACACCTTTCAGTACAATCCAGGTGTGCCTCCTTCCCTCCCTCCTAGCACTACAGTATTTCTGTACAGTCTGTATGTGGCAACACAGTATTGCACTATTTGTTCACTTACTTACCACAGTGATGGATTCGAGATAGTTATCTTCAACGATATTTAAAAGGTCTTCTGGAGGCAGACCACAGTTTCCTCTTTACGTATTTTGAATTAAATGAAAGCTATATGGGTGTGTTTAATTGACAGTGCTTGAGCTTGATGGTCTGCTTAAGCTCCTGTTGGACTGCTGGACTCATGGCATAGGCAGAGTAAGGGCACATCTCCCTGCAGAAGACCATTTAGACATGCATTCACGTTTATTGCTATGACTGAGAAGAAATCATTAACTTCATAACTTACATTAAGAGAAATTTGAAAAAAAGTATTTTTTATATGAACAATGGAAGCTCTATAAGGTCTTCTGGCCAGAGGGCTCAACATACTTGCTGAATTTTTATTTTCTCCATTGTATTATAGGGATTTTCTAAAAACAGGTCTATTGCAAATTCTGGAAGTTTAAGAATTTATTTGAGCCAGAAAACATAGTGGATTTAACTAAATAAATAAATAAGTAGCATAATGAAAGACTGCTTTGCCAAAAAGAAAGTCATTTTTTGAGGAGTACAAACAGAAAATTTGAAATGGCTGATAGCAGATGGGACACAAAGCTTTAAAATCATATTTTACTCTTTTTACCTCAGGACCCCAAGGTGCTGCATAATTGAGCAAGTGGATGACAGATAAAGTAATAAGATGCATTTCCACTTGCTCTCTCCTTATATGTATATTCAAGCATTCATACAGAGAGAGATAAAGAGAGAATCCACTGATGAGCCTCCTAGTCAAGAATTTGTCTTGTGGTTGAATGCCAGCCAGCAACCAAGCACCACACAGACTTTCACTCATTCCTCCCCTCCCCCTCACACTGACACTGGGCAAAGAATCAAAATCCAAGAAAAACCTCATGGGTTGAAATAAGAACAGTTTAATAATTGAAATAAAAAGAAAATATAGCAATTGTGGTAATGAAAAGGAAGATAACAAGAGAGAGTGAATTAAAACCCAAAAAAGGCAAGTGATGCCCAATGCAACTGCCCACCAGGTGCTGACAAATGCCCACTCAGTCCCTGAGCAGCAAATCACCCTCCTGGCCAACTACCCTCAGTTTATATACTCTTTGTGATGTCATGTGGTATGGAATATTCATTTAGTTAATTTGAGTCACCTGTCCTGGCTATGTCCCCTCTCAACTTGTTTCCCATCAGTTTTCTTGCTGTCAGGAGACAAGAAACTGAAAAGTCCTTGACTTAGTATAAATACTGCTCTTGGCAACAACTAGAACACCAGTGTGATATCAACATTATTCTATGCTAAATCCAAAACAGAGCACTGGACTCTGAAAATTAACCCTATCTCAACTGAAACCAGGAAAATCCATGAGAATGAAATTTGAATTAAAAAATTGCCAAGCATTTACTCTTCTGCTTTAACAAGTCAGCCCTAGTTTGTTCCTTGACACATCAAGAAACTTTGATTAATCTTAAATTAAATAGAAATAAAGGATGAGTGATGAATTTTAATACCAATTGCTTTTTAAATACTAACTGGATACAAAGTAGGATCTAGATCAGACATTAAGTAATTTCAAGTACTTAAAATACAAGGAACAACATAACATAATAAGTTATAGAAAAGTCATAAACTGCAAATAAATTAATTTCACCAAATACATCACAAACGATAAAGATTTTTAATAGCTCTACAATGAAGTCTATTGTGCACATGTAGAGCTAACTTGTAGGTAACTTATTATTAGGGAACTTACAATCTAACAGCTTAATAGAACGAGAAATTGGAACACCCTTGAAATATCCTCAGTTCCTTTCAGGTCAGTTTGTAATTTCCTTTACATATAGAGTACATTCATAATTCTATTGTAATATCCTTTAAAAGTTCATATTTTTTGTATAGTACCATGTCCCTGACTGAAGAAAATGGTGTTTACATGTTTTCCCAAAAGAAAGATTCTTTTTCAACTGCAAACAAAAATCTGAACTCCACATATACATTCAGTGTTTGGTTTTTTCAGACTCAGTACCTGAACAGGCTTTTTCAGCTCCAAAATGTCTGGAGATTATCTTAACTGCAATAATTAAGAATATTTATGATTTAACTATGCCTTAAAAATTTTACTTCCCCTCCACCCTTACCTTTCACAAAAATAAACCAACACTAAAAGCCCAAATAACTGTAGTGATGGTAACTGTAGCTGATTAATTTAACAAATGTGTCTCTGGATTTTAAAATTCAGTATCAGTCATTAACTGCAACAAAACTTTTATGATCCTTTCGGTCAACAGCTATGAGATAATGACAACAAGGCAGGGCAGCTATTCAAGTCCATGAGGTCATGTCCTTCACTTGTGCTTTGTTCTTTAACAAGTCAAGGCAGATTGGTTACAATGAAATGTTGTATCAGGCTGAACTCAGAGAAAGCTTAATTAGAAAGTGTTAAATTATCATTAAACAGGTTTGTTTTTTCCCCTTCACAGATGTGAGAGTTAGCCTGTTAATACTTTCTGCATATAAGCCCCATGTACTTCTGCAGTTCAGCCGGACTTGATGTTCAAATTTGATTGCAGCATTTCATTCTGAGGTCATTTAACTATTCCTTGACACTTTCCACTATTGATCTGCAATGTAAGTGCCTTATAAACTCATCTAGTTTTATTTGGGCTCAATTATTCCATGATAGATAACAATGTAAGGCAAACAGTTCATGTGCCTATATATAATTTCCATGCTTCAGCTGCTAAATGAGTAATCAATATTACGTAAAGATATGACTTCTGGTAAATGTCTTCAGATTTTGAAATAAAATCTTAAGCTGTGATAGTAGCCTTTTGGAGGTGGAGGAACTACCTTTCAGAGTTGGACAAACCTCTGAAGAAATCCTACTGGAAAGAGCAACAGAGAAAGGGGAAAGACTGTGCATACCTGTAAATGCGATATGACCTGAGGATTCACCAGCAGTCATCAACCTTTCATTCCTGTGTTCTTTGAATGCTTGAACTTGCAGCCTTAAACTTCTGCTAAGAGAAGCCTGTGTAATTTGACATGCATACCTCCGTGTAAGTTAGAAAATCATCTTTCAAAAGATCAAGTATATAAGGCTGCAACATGAAATCATGAAATATCAGCAGTAACTTGATTTTTAACAGATTAATATTTTCCAGGTCACTGGGAAATTTACCAATGTTTATAAAGTATGTAAAGGGCAGATCCTAAGAGGATGAGGCCAGCCCACTCAGGGCAGTGGGCAACAAGCAACAATTAGAACACAGGACGTTCCACCTAAATATAAAGAGCTCTTTAATTTGAGGATACTGGAGCACTGAAACAGGCTGCTCAGAGAGGCTATGGATCTCCTTCTCTGAAGAGAGTCACAACCCAGCTGGGCATGATACTGAGCAACCTGCTCTGGGTGACCCTGCTTTAGCAAGGTGGTTGGACCAGATGGTCACCACAGCTCCCTTACAACCCCTGCTATTCTGTGATTCTATGATTATACTTGCCTTTCCTTGATTTGTAACACCAATAACCTTTTTCATTTGTCTTACAGCTTTTGTCTATTTCAAGCAAACATTAATGATAGCGATTTTAAAAGCGAGAGAGATTTTCACAGAGGCAGGATAAACCTGCCTCCCCATATCAGGATCTCCGAAGCAGTAGCTCACTCACTGGCTAGCACATCTCCTGTGAACAGGATAGTTTACTGCAGAAGCCTCAAAACTTGTCTTTAAATGGTAAAAAATTTCTCTGACCACTTTAGGTGCTTGATCCAGCCTTCCAGTGATATATGAAGGAGAGTTGGCTGGCTATGGACCTTTGGCAAGAGCTGCCTGAGATATTCAGGAGTTTGAGTGTTGACATAGCGTGGGTTTCTTGCTATTCTATTTGCATTTCTGTCCTTTAATAACATTTCATATTCTCAAATGAGTCTCAAGTTCAAGGCAGGTCATGTCTTGTTTGATACACACTGAAACTAGAATAAATTAACACAGAGACTTCTTACTCAGTTCTAGACTAAGATTAAGATCTCCTCCTTTTAAAATAGTCATCAGTCTTTTGATACGATGTTGTTCCAGACCATTTAATCTGTATAGTTCCTTCAGAAAACAATATTTCTTAGTGTTTAACAAAGCATTCCTGGAGCACAAAGTCATTCTGCATTTCACCCTTCCAGCCTCAGAAATCAACTGTGCTTGTTGCATGTGTGTTATATTTTATTTGGCTCAAGGCTTCCCTTAGTTTAAAGATCAAAATATGAATCTGTACTGTAAAAATAAGCCCTCTATGTGCTGAAAAGAAGGGGAGAGGATGTGGAACATTTCATCATATATTGGTTGTATCTAACACCTTTATTAACAGTGTGCTTCAGATGCTTTGCATTAAAATTTAATATAAAGAATGCTGAATGACTGCCAAAATCAACTACATTGTTGGATGAATTGTTTTACTGTGTCCTGGTTGTGATTTATTCTCACACAAAATTGCTTGCATGCAATTAAAGGTTTATTACTCTACCCTAAGACATAAGTAAACACTGATCATAAGGATTTAAATTATCATAACGGTTTGTATAAATTCTGTGATCAATTTTTTATTCTCCTAGTTGCATGCTTCTAACAACCATTACATAGTCATATCAATATTGATAACTGCCACAGGCATATGTTAAATACTCTATTTTTGTCTCATCCCAGTAACAGCCTGAACTTACATACAGCCCATCTTCCACAATCTGCTCCACCATTTTCTTACTGCATTTTTTTTCATGTTGTACCTACTCATGTCTCTTCCTTTGTCCACTAAGTCATGCTGCCTTCTCACTTTTCCTGTAGCTAACATATGTTTTTACAGAGAAAAACACAAGTGGGCTGAAAGGAAAGACTGAGGAAGTAAAGAAGTGGGAGCTAAGAGAAGACACACTGATTTTCCAAGTGCAAGGGTAATGACATAGATGCTGGAACACAATGGCTCTGAGCACTGCAACTTCTTATCTACTTCTGCTGTATTACCACATATCAGTAACCTCAAAAATTCTTCATCTTTCTAAAAATTTCCATTTGTGCTCTGACTGAAGGTGGGATGTCCTGGGAGGTTTGAGCAAAACAAAGTGTTAGCTTTTTATATGGACCAAGTATAAAGAAGCCATGCTTTCCCAAAAATAAATAAATTTTGAATGGCCAAAAGACTTGAACTCTTCCTGTTGACTCATTTTTCTGTGATTTTGTATTTTAAAGACAGAAATAAACACAAAAGCACACATGGAAATACTATTTAATCATCCAACCAAACTGTAGTAGATATTTACCCACTAAGAAATCAAGAGGCAGACAATGCCAAAGGTTTCAAGAGTAACCTCAACTGAATGAATCTTTATTCCAGTCATAGTTCTTGGTTATTTGGTCAAAATAAATGATGCTGTTCCCTGCTCCATGTTTACTGAACTAACTGCACAGCTCAAGCAGAAGCCACATGCGACAACTGTTCAAAGAAGTTGCAGCTGCCTGGAGTGATGGCTCAGCTTTGTTTATGGGACAGGTGAACATTTCTTGTATTAACATGCCTGTCTCTCACTGAATCAATAGAATAAAGGACTTTATAGAATGTAATTTTTATATATATATAAAATCTAGACTATAGATGTATGACTTTACCTCCTCCACTGACTGTTAACCATCGCGATGTGATTGTTATGCACACACAATCCTTGCTAAAACTGTTCTTCAGTGTGGACAGATCACAAATCTCAGTGTTTGATGCAGTTTTCTGATTGTAATATGTGTCCATACTGATTAAAGCACTTATGTCCTCTAGCTTATATATATCCATGAAATAAACAGCAGTAACTGACTGTACATTTCCCCTCTTCCCAAAGTACTTTTCACCTCTGTGGTGGATGCAGCATTTTAATTGCCAACTCAAAAGCTAAGAAGTCAAGAAGTGCCATAGTTCATTTGTCTACGTGTCCTTTAATCTGTTCTTCTGCATATTCTCAGGTATGTAATAGTATGCATTATTTAATTAGATGAGCTTACATTCATTTGTCCTCAGGAAAAGTGCTCACTTGCAAGTGATGAATGCAAAACATTTAATTCTTATGCAGAATCTAATTAATGTTTGAATGAAATTTGTCTGAGTGGTTTTGTAGGTTTTTTTTTTTAAGTCGACCTAATTAATTATGGTAATCTAGTAGTATTACCCTGTCTTCACTCTGATATTTAAAGCAACAAGCTCTTCACGTTAAAAGAAACTTCCTATATTTATTTTTCTCCTTGGGGATGTATCGGGTTTGTACAAGATCATAACTGGATATTTGTGAGTCTCAGATAATTTGCCTTGTCAGTGGCCTGGAGGGGGGAAAAGGAAACTAATTAAATGATTTAACACTAACTACAAAAGAATAAAGTAACCATATTCATATCATTCTTATGAGCACTTTGGTTAACCCCAGCAAGACTACTCATCTGAATCAAATGAACAGGATTAAGCTAACTAGTTTGTGTGATGTCAAAATGGATGTCCATATAGTCTGAACATTAAAAATAGAGCTAAGGACAGAATTTTTATTCTGAGGATCAATCTTCTAAATTAAAAGACTGACAACTTGTAAAAATGCAAAGAGTGCTGCTCCTAATTACATAATCCAGCAGTTCACCTAATTCAAAAGATCATTTTTCTGTTAACTAGCATGTGAATTTTAGCCCTTTCACCCAAGGAATGTGCTTTGATTAGATTTGTACAGGCCCTTGCACACAAGGTTGTAACCTCATGGCACTCAGTGGCAATACTTTTGCCATTAAACATATAAAGAGATAATTTGCAACTGACACAACTGGAGCAGTAAGACCTGAGATAGGGTTACAACAGAATTCACTAAACCCTGAAAAGTCAAAACTAAACTGAGACTTTATTCATCAGGTATCACAGGCTCATGCAAGAGATTTTACATAATCTACAGCAGATGCTGTAATACATAAACAAATTGTATTGAGCTACAAGGGGGAAAGACTTGACACCATAACTGTGAATTTCTTCTTTGCATTTGGTTTTACTCCTAAAAAAAAAAAATGTATTTATTTATTGTGATGTCCAGTGGGAAAACAAAGCTTTTAAAGAGGTCTAGTGTCACAGATACACTCTCTACAACATGCAGATGTATACCCTCTGGCAGAAGCAGGTGCATATTCAAATTGCTGTTATTATTAGAATTAAGTCTCAACCACATGTTTTCAGAAGTAGTCTATAAAAAAAAAAATTAAATGCATCATACCAGCCAAAGCATAAATCTTTGGTTGGTTTGGAAGCTATTTTAATCTGCTCTTGTAATTATCTTGCTTTTCTCTTAGTCTACATGTCTGTGCATATCCAGAGGGTTGAACTACATATAAGTTAAAAATCATGTTTCACTAAGGTTCTTTTTCCTTAAACCCAAGGAGACAGTGCAGAGAATCACTTTTCAGGGGGGACATGTCAGCAGAAAGAACTAAATGCAAATGCCAGCATACATCTCCCATGGCTCAGTGTATCTTCTTCTGTTAAATCTGCCCTGTTAGAAAGTACAAATAATTGTTCAGTTTTGCTTATCAATGCTCATTAGACTCTCCAGAAAGATTGACACAGCACTGGACAAGGATCTCAGTGGTTTTGAAGGTGACACATGGGCTTGCACGGGACAGCCACAGGGAGAGGAGGGCAGTGCTGGACAGCTGGCACTCCAGTCATCAGCAGCGCACCATGAATTTCACATGGTCATATTTCCCTAAGAACCATCAGAATCTTTGCCAAATATTTCCCAGAGTTTCAATTTGGAATTTTGTGGTCCACAGCCTGAAAGAGCTCCAGGAACAGCAGTCTTTGTTATGCTTCGTTACCTTTTTTTCCATTCTCTTAAAAAAATGTGAAATAAAGCACAATGAATTATAGGATTAAGCAGCTAAACACAGGGTCTGCCAAGAGTGCT
Source organism: Indicator indicator (assembly GCF_027791375.1). NCBI lineage: Eukaryota > Metazoa > Chordata > Aves > Piciformes > Indicatoridae > Indicator > Indicator indicator. The sequence continues at coordinate 40,210,022 of NC_072012.1, read as the reverse complement.
GAGGTACACTGCAGCCCAGGAAGGGTTCTTTGCATCTGCCTTTGCCTGGCCTTGCCTGTTACTGTTTTCCCAAGAAAGTACCTCTCAAACTCCTAGTGCCCCTATCCTCCTGGTTGGCAGCAGGAATAACTACAGCTTCTGAAAACTACTAGAGCAGTCTCAGTTAGCATCTTTTTTGAGTGCTGTCAGGCACTGTACCCTCTCTATTTTGCTTGCATTCCTCTGCTCTGTGTGAACTTTTGCAGTTGCAGTGAGGGAGAGCTTCTCCCTTGATGTGCTCCATGACAGAAGAGCAGCACTAGATCCCTGTGCCTGGGCCTCACAGAGACATGTGGTTCTCAACGAAAGCTGGACACCCCAGAGTTAAGTCTCCACCATTTGTCCCAAAGGTTTTTATATCCATGAGACCCTCACTGCAAAGATGTGCTTGACAACTATGACACTGAAGACTGACTTTCAAAATCATCAATCTCTGGGAAGGTTTTATAGCTAAGCGCAAAGTGTTCAGCTTTGACCAGGACTGGGAAAAAATATGTGGGAAACTAACTTCCCTTGATTTCCTCTGAAGCCCCACAAATGCAGAAGCAGAGGAGTGAGCCTATTTCTCTGACAGTGCAACTGCTTGCAGAGATGCTTTGGGACCTGGTTCCAGAGATTAGCCTGCAGACCTCCACAAAAGTGTTCTCCACCCCAGTATCAGCACAAGGGTAGAGGGGTGGACAATCAGAAAAAAAGCAGAAACAACTCATTTCAACATTTCAGACAGGGTAAAAGGCTGTGCAACCACAACCATAAGCACCTCAGCTTGATTCATCTACAAGCTGGACAGGAAAGACCAACAGGGAGAAGTGAAGGAAGGTTGCAGAGGAACATCAAGCAATCAGATGCTCCTCCCTAGCTCTGCTATGAACATTTGATCATAGTTTCAAACAACAGCTGTTTCCTATAAAGCTGCCTTGAAAATTGGTATCTTCCTACTTCTGAGAGAATTTGTTCGCTTCATCTTTTTACTGGCAAGAGTAGTGTTATTGCTTTTCATTCCTGCCAGCCCTGCAGAGTCACCTCAACACTGAGGAGGTGAACCAGAGTCTATTTTGGCACAAAGCAGAAAGAACACAGCTTGATCTCAGATCCCAGGGTGAAGTTTCAGTGCTGGCAGTTAAGAAAGTCATGATTTTATTTGTAAATTAAAAGAGGTCAATATGAAAGTCATTTGGGGAAAAAAAAGAACAAAAAGCAAATATGGAACCCTACTATGCCATTTATAGTCTCTTTAAAGGTAAGGGCACAGTTTATGTAATGCAATTTGAGTTATAAATAATATTTGTTTCAGCCCAAAAGCTGTAACATTTAATTAAGAGAATGGATGTGTTTGTTTACTTTATTGCAAAATTTATCCGTAATGATAATTCATGGAAAAGTCACAACAGTGGCAGGGATAAAAATAGTAAAGAACTTAAGCAAAGTTATTTCCCATAAGAAAAAAATCTGAGGAAAAATGTGAATTGACAGATTTGACTTTGCAGTGCAATGTTAAAAAGGAACCATTTGCACCAACGAGTCTGGGAGAGAGGTTTAGTCATTTTCTACATCTGCTCGACACTCAGTGTGTCCCATTCCCTTAGCTGATGTGCAATGCATACCCAGCAGTAAGCCATACAATAATATATTAATCTTTAATGCTCACTTATTTCAAGCACCACTGAGGAGGAACAACTATGTAATGTCAAATAGAAATGTTCACTGCAAAAAAAAAAAAAAAAAAGAGAGAAACATTAATCGGAGGTGGCATCACTGAAAGATTTGTGGTGCTTCTCCGAGTCAGGTAAATGCTGATATTTAATTTTTACAAAGCTGATGTGAACTTTTTTTTCCCCCCAAGGGAAAAAAAGTAATTAGGTTTTAAGAAAAAAAAAACAGTAAACACAATGGAAAAAGTCAGGTTGTAACACAAGTAACAGACCATTTATACCAGGAGTACAGAAGGTGCAGGAAAAATGAAGAAGCAATACATTTCTGTGAGGTAAGGTTAATGAGGCAAGGAGATGTGATGTGATTTTTAAGGAATGGATCCTCCCAGGAATATCTCTAGCAGCATGTATATAGGATGTATTGAGCTATTTCCATGGCTCCCTAGTGTGGCTGCTGTTTCATATCAGAAAGAGGCAGGAGGTGGGAGACTAACCAGGCTCTGCCCTTCAGATCCAAAGATCAGGGTCCAAGCTCTGATCTGTACTTGTGCCAAAGGCCACTTTCAACAAATCCAGTTATAAATAGAAACTTGTCTCTTAAAGCCAGGGACTCAAAGGCAGATAAATGTGATGCTGGTCACCTCACACCCAACTGTCACTGAGTTACAGAAAATTATGTACTTCAGTCATGCTTTCTTGGAGACCCACATGCACAGACCTTTGACTCATTTAGCCACTGACTGTGGAGAGTTTACTGACCTAGATTTACATTAGCAGGGACAAGTGATGTTACAGATATATTCCTGTGATTGCTAATCACAGAAGTCTCAAGCTAATATAAAAAAAAAAAATCAAAGCCAAGGTAGCTAGGCTACTTCCATGGCTTAAACTAAACTTCAATTGCTTGAATTGTTAAAAGGAAAGGTATAAACCTGGATCTAGATTGTTACTAGTTTATAATAAGTTTTTGGGAATATTATTATTACCATTATCTGAGGACACAACCAGCAATTCCTAGTTTGGTGATCTGGCAAACTTGTGATGGATGTACAATAGATCAATCAGCCAAGTAAAAACCAAGTCCAACTGGTACTGAAACTGAAATGGAAACAAAGGGCACTCTTTTCACAGGGAAAAAAATAAAAAAAAAAATAAAAAAGGAGGCAAAAAAACAGCTACAGAGATATCACTTCTTGGGAAGGAGGGCTAGAGATTTCTGGTAGCCACAGTACAGCTCGAGTACACTGTGACAACTGTGCCTCCACAGGATTACAATTTACATTATCCCTATGCTGAACATAGAAGCAGTCCAAACTGAGCACACTAAGCAGCTTAAAGAAACCTTTGAATGATTACAAAGGTGTAAACTGTCCTGCAGCTTTTGAGGCAGGCACTCTTCAGCAGAGTATCACCAGTGTCAGCTGACCCATCCCTTCTCACTGGAGCAGGAGCATATTTTTCACCAATGGGCAGTCACAACGAGGGAATAAAAATCAGAGCTTATATACAACTCCTGGTGCGCCACATCTGGGAGAGAGGTGACCCATCCTAGTAGTGGTCTGGGTTGAATATCCCCTAGCCTCAGGAGAACTCAGTCTTGGCTGCCACCAGGAAGAGTGTACCCATCCTGGGGGATTCAAAGCCAGACTGGAAGGCAGGAGAAATGTGCCCATAAAATGCACCACAGCCAGGGTTACCTAGGACCAGGATATGCCAACAATTCACAGCAACACCAGGCACCATCCGTTCTGTTGCTGTGCATCATTCCTTCCCCCAAATATAAATAACCTTCTGGGAAATCAAAAAAAATAGAAAACCAGTGGGGAAACAGTGCTGTAATAAAATTAAACTACATCTGAGGCGGATGCACTTCAGCAGTTTTCTAGATAAGCTTTTTTAAACATTTTCAGTGAAGAAATATGTTAGTTTGTAAGAAAACACATATTTTGTTCTGATGAAATGGAAACACACTGATTGACTATGAGGGGTTTGGGCTTATTAAAATGCTTTGAGGATTGAACTCTGCCTCTGCTACCAAAACTATTCAGAATATATTTGAGGATTTTGTATTTTGGTACCACAGAGAGAAGACCCTTCTGAACCATCTAATTTTGGCATAGCATGAATTCTCAGGACGAATGAAGGGAGAATGAAAGGGTAAAAAAAATCATTCACTGCTTACAAAGAGGAAGAATTTGGGGACTCCAGCACAACATCAGAGACTTTATAGAACACAGCAGGATTTTTAAGATTTTAGCTTGAGTGGAGTTGGCAATTTCTGTGAGCCTATGAGGGGTATCTAAGAAAAACAAGGCTTTTGTCAGTAGGATCAAATTCACTGCAGAGTATCTTTACTCATTCAAAATTCGTTAGAAATCTGTAAATTTGAAATAGTTGAAAGCTGTTGGTACAATAAGCCAGTAATAAATATGAACAAATCAGGTAAAGCAGAAGAAATAAGACTCATTAGTGTAACTTTGAGAAGAAAAAGCACAGTTTAAAACAAGTTAAGTCACAGCACAACATCAAGATTATGAGAGTAGTAGGGAAGGAAGATCATAGAACTGGAGCTGTGCAGTTTCCAAGTGGCTCACATGACGCTCCTATGCTCAAGATACGGCTCATAAGCAACAGATTAAAGGCTTTGGGGCAGGTAAATTGGTCAGCAGTGATGAAAGAAACTATGGAGACAACTTCAGGTGGCAAACTGGAATATTGGTTGTTTTCTCTAACAGTCTTTTCAGCTAATGCAAGAAAATGAGTGTTCACCTTCTACAGCTGAGATCTAGGAAGAGACAATACTGTGGCTTAGTATCAAGTACAGACCAAAACAGTTGTGAAAACTTCTCCTTCCAGGAGCAAATTCTGCAACGAACTGCTGGATAAAGTATAAGAAAAATACATCAGCACAAATCTGATTGCAGAAGGCCTAGGAACCCACTGAATATCATCAAGAAGTTGCTTTAGGCACTGCATAAGTGATTTAAAGCTGATGCATGTGAATAGGCAATGCCAATGATTTAGTCAAGCTGAAGCAAATCATATATCAACCCTAAAGCATTTTATTGAGATATTAAGTAATAACAGATATATTAAGAATCAGGCTTTCAAACTAAAAATACAAAAAATAATTCAATGGAGAAAATACTAATTTGAATCGTAGGAAAAGGACTGAAAGGACGAAAACACTTAAGTAAAAAAAAAAACCCAAGCACTAACATTGTAAATACAGTGACATTCTATTCAAGCAAAAGAAAGAAAGCTATCCTGAATAAAAAGGGACACATATTAGCTGGTTAAATTTAGATGAAGAGGGGTAATGAAGAGGAAACACTCATACATCTAAAAGTGGGCTGTAAGATGGTTCAGACCAAAACCTGTTTCCAAACTTAACTGTGTTCACATTAGACTGGACATTAGGAAAAAAAAAAATCACAGAAAGAGTGGTCTGGAATGGAAATGTGCTGCCCATGGAGGTGGTTGAATCACCAACCCTGGATGTGTTTAAAGGTGGTTTTGATGTGGTGCTTGGAGATGTGGTTATGGGGTGAACCTTGTAGAGTAGGGTTATTGGTTGGACTTGGTGATCCTGAGGGTCTCTTCCAACCTGAATATTTCTGTGATTCTATAATATCTTATGGTGAACAGTAGCATTTTACGAGATCTCAGGCCATCAGAAGAAAGAAGCCTGAAAATTATATATAATTCTCCTAGATCAGTAGGGAGTGTGAGGATTCCCAGTGACATTTCAGAGGAGATTAATAATATGTTCGTCACTGGTTTTGCCCTAGTGAGTTGAAGGGCCATTTAAATTTACACTTTGAAGCAAAAATCATGAAAACAAAAATTCAGTAATAAATTAAGAATTTGTGTAGCATCAAGTTATGCAGCTTTTTTGTTTCAATGTGGGGGGAAAGTATTTTCAAACCTCAATTTGGAATTGATAGATGTTTACCTAATATTCAGCTGTATTTCTTCAGAAATGTTTGCCGTATCTTAGAAGCAGCATATCTGCAATGTGATGCAGGGGTTGCTATGGTGAGTTCACATCTCCTGTTTAATGCTGTACCTGAGTAAATACACATTGTAACAGTCTCTGTCAGAGGTGCTATTAGTAAAGTTCTGTCAGCATTTCTATCAAAAATACTTGTTTTCCTGTTGCAACTTGGCCAAAAGACAAAGAAAACTATCCCTAGATCAAATCCATAGAAGTCTTTGTACTCTTCTAGTGTATTTTTTTCACAGCTTCAATCACTTTTGAAGTCCTCTGACATAAAAAGCAAATAAAAATCAGTTTATTTGTTTCTTTTCTTTAGTAGGTAGTGATTTTGGTGACAGTTGTGAGGCTTTCGATTTAGAAAAATCTTTAGAAAAATTTTGGAGTTAGTTTTCCTTTCACTGCTCTAGTTGGTGCCAATGGGCATTCAGTCAGGCATTAATTGCTTTTCTTGTTTCACAGCCCTTCTATGCTGTCAGACTGGCATAAAGAATCTTTTGTGTAAAGGAGAACCAGGTCTTATCTTTTGTATTTAATGACTCAATTTAACTAAATGGCATCAGAAATTTAAGTTGCAGACTCCAGTACATTCTTTTTGAGCAATTATTTGAGTCAGTCTCCAGGATAACACAGAGGAAAGGAGTGCATTGCTGGAAGTAATCAAATACATTTATCTTTTTGGCACATATTTATTTTTCTAATTATTTACTTTGAAAGGGAATAAGTAACTTTTGGAGAATATTTTTCTCTATTAGCTCCCTTGTGTGTGTCAGGATAACTATTGCATTATATATTTTTATAAATGTCTAGGCTGACCTAATTAAATGTTTTCCTCTCCTGATTTTTTTTTTTTTTTAAACTAAAACAATTTTTGGAGGAAATATCTATATGTGACAAAATCCCTTATATGACATAATAATATTTTGGAAACAAAGCTCCTACAAAAGTATTTCTGAATACATCCATCTGCTTACTCAGAATTGTGTATTCATCCAGTTCTAGGCTCCCCAGTTCAAGAGGGACAGGGATCTACCTGAGAGAGTCCAATAGAGGGCTACAAGGATGATGAAGGGACTGGAGCACTGCCTTATGAGGAAAGTCTGAGAGACCTCGGGCTTTTTAGTCTGGAGAGGAGAAGACTGAGAGGGGATTTAATAAGTGTTTATAAATATCTGAGGGCTGGGTGTCAAGAAGGAAGGGACAGCCTCTTCTCACTTGTGCCTTATGATAGGACAAGGATGTAAACTGGATGTGTAAAGTGAATGTAAACTACAGCACAGGAAGTTCCACCTCAACGAGCACCTCAATGAGCAAGAACGTCTTTACTGTAAGGGTCATGGAGCTCTGGAACAGGCTCCTCTCAGAGGTTGTGGAGTCTCCTTCTCTGGAGGCTTTCAAGACCTGCCTGGATGCATTCCTGCACTAGATTCAATGGTCCTCCTCTGGCAGCGGGGTTGGACTCAAAGATCTCCGGAGTTCTCTTCCATCCCCTAACATCCTGTTATCATCCTGTATTTCATCCCTGGAGGTGTTCAAGAGGGGTTTGGACATGGCACTTGGTGTTATGGTTTAGTAGTCATGAGGTCTTGGGTGACAGGTTGGACTTTGATGATCCTTGAGGTCTTTTCCAACCTTGTTGATCCTGTGATTATGTATTTTAAAGACCCAGGTGGAAAAGTCAAAATGGTAAATTAAAGAAACACAACTTCTCCAACTTGCCTGTAAGGTCTGATTATTACACTGGGATGTGCATGTGTGCTTGCATGTCGAGTTTGTGAAGACTACTTTTACGTGAAACAGTTTCTTCTGTGCTTCATGTCAGCCAGTAAGAGTGGACACTCATTGCTGAATTGGCTGAACAGTGTGGCTGAACAAATACATATTTCTCGTAAGTCAGGAAGAACACGGTTGGGTGGAGAAACTCAAACAGATCACAAATGTACATCATTACCTCATCATGAGAAAGGAAGGCTATTTTTTGAGAATTTGCTCCCATAGTCAGAAAAAGAGAGGTGTGATGTGTTTCAGACATTGCCCTGACATAAACTATAGGAGCTAGGGGTTTGTGCAGGGGTACATCAAGGCCCTTCATGACAGATGGACTCATATAGATCCTTGAAATAATATTGATGGAGTTTTGGGAGTGACTTCAGTTTGTAAATGCTACAGTATTTGGACATTACTGAATAGCTTGTTGCTCAATTTCTGCAGTACCTTGAGATAAAATAGATCTCAAGCTCCACTTAATCATGTATTAACAGCACTAGAAGATGAAAACTTGATCATGCATTTTCATCTTTCTACTCAAAGGCTTTCTTTCCAAATACAAGCCAGTGTCTAACATTGCAGTATTAGAGTCAAAATCTTGCAACACTAAAAAATTTAGAAAATATTTTCCACTAATATAAACAAAACAACCACTGAATGTGAAGAAAACTACATGTCTTATGGCACCTACCTCTGAGTAGAATATGAATAAAGCATGAACCTCTACACTTTTCAAAAGAATTATCACCATGAGGCCCTAGTAATTGATCTTTTTTATTCACTAATGTCCTATATTCATATTTTCCATGCCAGACCAGTCACGTTCATTGATGTGTGAAGAACTTCTTTTAAGGCAGCCAGTCAGTATATTCTTTCTTTTTTTATCTCTTTTCCTCTGCATAAATTACTGCAGCAAAGAATACTGGAAGGAGAGGGCTAAGTTATATTAAATATATACATACATGAGGAGAAACTTCTTTACAGTGTGGGTGACAGAGCACTGGAACAGGCTGCCCAGGTGGGTTGTGGAGTCTCCTTCTCTGAGACTTTCAAAACCCACCTGGATGCATTCCTGTGTAGACTACCCTAAGCGACCCTGCTCTGGCCGGGGGCTTGGACCTGATGATCTCTTGAGGTCCCTTCCAGCCTCCGATATACAGTGATATATATATGCATATATGTATATATTTAAGTTATATATTTAAGGGTCTTCATCAGAAAACAGTTTTCAGCCCCCAAGGGTGAATACTCCTGCAGTATCAGGAGAGTAAAGCACAGCAGCTCTGTCAGTTTCATTCATGACAAGACAGAAACATGATTTTCAAATAAGTGGATCTCAGAAAGCAACATCTGAGCTATCTTGGTCTGTTCTTTAAAAGTAATACCTGCAATGAGGCACAATGGGTTAATGATTTTAAGTTCACCATGCATTTTCCTTGCTTTTGTGATAGCTCTAGCACTTCGTAGCAGAACTCATTGGTGTCTAAGATTTTGTTACCTTTTTCATTCTCATTATTTCCTGGAAAATTTACCAGGTAAATCTGGAAATATGATCGTGTGTTACATCTTTACCAGAAATCTAGAACACTGGTGAGTGACAAATTCCAGGTCTTAAAAATCATGCAACAGACACTCTTGGTACATAATTTGACATAGTTGTAGTCTGTTTCTGCAAATTATTAACACAAGAAAGATTCCAAACCACAGTATGATAATTTTCATCCCTAAAAAGAAATCAATAATGTTATCCAAGTGTGTCAAGCTCAGAGAAGGGAAAGATTCACCATCTTGTCAATATTTTTAATTTCATTTTCACTATTTTTAATTTCATTTTCACATAGCCTTATATGAAATATCAGACGCTGGATTATATCCTAGTTAAAGAGTTCAAAGTTTCAAGGAAGTCATAAACAAAATTAACAATTATATTAAGAAATGCATTAAAAATATTTAGGAGCACACATGCAGGTTTTTAGCCAGTTAAAACATTCTACAAACACTAAGTGATTTTCATAAAAACATTGTGAAATAGGGAAGAAGTTATTATCACTGAAATGAATATTAGGCCTTGTAAAGCATGTTGCATGTCACTAGCCCTGGAGAGTTGTGCAGGTGTTAGTAGTGAAGATTACCATCTAGTCTTGATAATTCATTTGATGATTTGCATTTCAATACCAGCATGGAAAGTTTCTCTATACACTATTGAAAATGGTAGAGTTAGACAATGTTGCTTCAAGGTAAACTTTTCTTCACAGTAAAACCAACGTTTTGTAACATTGTAACAAAAAAAAGGATAGCATCTTCCTGTTTTCCTAACAATTCATGACTTTTATTTGCAGAATACTTTTGAGTCCTAATGTAGCTCATTTTCTCCTTTTTATTTTTTCCTCTTTAATTTATTCAGCAATTTGGTTTGAAAATGTGAAAGTCATATTTCAGAAATTAGTGTGAAAGACATTGCAGAGGAGGTGAAAAGACAAGCTAAGTTAACAAGAACCAGAAAATTTGACTGTGAAATGAAAAACTGAAATTTAAGGAACAAACCTTTGCTCCTCAAGCCCACCAGAAGTCTTGTTAGGAAGATGGTTTTTACCCTTCTGCCTTTAAACCAGATCAGAAATGGGGAGGTGCAAAATGGCTTGGTGATGCAGGAATATGATTTTTTTTTAGTATTTTTTCTTTTTAGAGAGAAAAAATTAGTGCATGATAAGGTTACTCAGACAGATCTTCCTTTGCCAATAATAAGAGCTCAGCCTGAATGAGTATCTCAGGATTCAGTCCATGTTTCTTCTTTATGGTTTATTGCCTACAGACACCAATGTAAGTAAAGACACAAAGAAAAAAAAAAAAAAAAAGAGTAAGTGGCTGATGGACAATTTCAGTATTTCAGTTTTGCTTGAAATAGATGTCACAGAACATGTCTTAAAATAGTGACTCATCTTGTACTTTCTTGTTTCTATTTTACTATGAAAAAACATCATTTCTGCTTTGAGAAACTGTGTTTGTGGCATGAAGCATACAATTAAATTAGTTCAGATCTTCCTCAGTGCAAGAGTGAAGTTGATCACATGTATAAATACTGCCCACAGTATAAATACTGCCCAGAGGAGTAGAAAGGACACTGGATCAAGTCCTTTTTGACAATCTGTGAGGTGTCCCTGCCCATGGCAGGGGGGTTGGAACTAGATGATCCTTGTGGTCCCTTCCAACCCTGACTGATTCTGTGATTGTAATCTACATTGTTGGCCATTGGTGGAGTAGAAGACGAGTGACAATACCCCAGCCATGGTTGCAGGAATGGTTCCAAGAGAAAAGCAGCACTCTGAGAACTTTTTCAGCTTGCTGAAATATTGACAGGCTTGAAAGAATTCCCATCCAGACATTGGCAGAAGAAAGGCTAAAGCAGAGCCTGGAATGGAAGTGTGAGGTGGGACTGGCTCAGAAGACAAAGTACCCTCAAAGCACTGAACTTAGCCCAGAACCTGCACAATTGAAAAGATCTGTTAACACTTGCTCTTTAGGACCCTGTGTGAAATCAGTGATAGCTAGTTCAGCTGCACACATCATAAAACTCTTGTTCCCATCTTCAAGTTGCTTACAGGTTTAACGTAAATCTGAACAAAGATCTGAAACAAGTCATATATCCTGAACTGGACTAATATTCTCCATAGGGTAATTCTTGTTTCCCTCTTGCCAAAGTGGTGAACCTAGAGTAGCCAGCTCTTTAACATCAAGCCAAATATGGACAAGGAGGAATTCCATTTACCAACACTTCTAGAAATAAAAGTCTTTTCATTTCCAAACAGGAATGTTAGTGAGCAGTACACACAGACATTGCATTTGTACAGGAGTATGGAAGTTTCCCACCTTCATATTTAAACAGGACTATAGAAATTGAATTTCTCACTTACCACATAACTCTACTTGCAACAAGAAAACAAATTTCATATTCTGTGTCTCCTTGTTTCGCTGGAATGGAGGTGGGGAGAAATCCAGCTCAGTTCATCAACATGTTTAAATAGTGCCTTTGAGGAAGGATTCAGAAGCAAATATGTACCGTTGCACTGGGCAGCTGCTCTTGCAGATTTCCAGTTAAACAAACATCTATTGCAAGGTATGTCTCGTAATGAGGTTGTTTTCTCTAGACTTTTTCTAGGGTCATGGTCAGCACCTGGGAATTGTGGTTTTCAGACTTACGAAATTACTAGTCCATATTTGTGCAAAATTATGCAACGGTATAATAAGCAACAGTGGTCTGTGAAGGTGAGGCACATGAAAGGAAGGTGTTAATCTCCTGTGAACTTCTGAATTCCAGATTTTGCTTCAAACTGTGTTTAACAGAGTCAAGCAGAGTAAGTGAAAATACTTAGAATGTGTTAGAAAATTTTTAACATATGAAAAAAAAAAGAAAGAAAAGAAATTAAAACTGATGGAAATAAAATACAAATATAAATACAGCTCTGTTCTTATAGTATATGAACAGGTATTGTGTATGTATACTTGTATACAGCATTTCTGATTACTTTCAACAGGAAAGAGCAAAGTAAAGAAAAGTCTTTGCAGGAATGGTGACTGCTCATTGTGCTGTGCTCACAGTCTTCTCTGGCATGTTCATTCAGTCTGCTGAGTCAGGAAAAAGCTTTTACTAATAGGATTTTATTAAAAGAAATACTAATTGCCTATTGGAAGTCAAAACCTCTTTAACATTAAAAAAAAAAAAGCTAATATGCAAACAGATTTTTCTCATGTAGTACTTTTTTTAACCCATGTGTTTGTCTTCAGAAAGATAAAACTCTCTAATTTGGACTTCTTTTCTGAATGCTTTGACACCTGTATAAAGTTACAACAGAATCTCAGTTACTTCTGAGCCTCTGTACTCACTTCTGAGTGAGGTGCTCAAACTTCAGGGAATGTCTGGCTTCATTTATCTCTGATATTTAGCAGCTGTGTTTGAATTGAGAGCTTGATTGACTATTATCGCACCTTGACAGAAGCTTGATTACTTGGGCTATGAAAAGATTCTTTATGCTATTTTATGATAAAGTTATATTTATGCCATTAACTCTTACTTATTCCTGAACAGCTAAAACTACATTTTTTTAGTTAAGCCAATAACATGAGGTGGTTGAGATTGCCATGACACTTTAGCCTCTAGTCAGGTTACTTCTTGGGTTTGCCTATATCAATGAAGGTTTAGCGTGGTTAAAATTCAAAATCAATTTTTCTCCAAGTGTTGTACTGAGGAAGGATTATGATAAACTCTCTTAATTTAGGATTAAAAGAGGATGAAAAGCTGGTCCTTTGGTAACAGTGGGGGATGAGTAATGGAAAATGTTCTTGCTGTGGACTAATCAGAGTGCAATTGCTAAAGGAACCAATCTTTCATTAACTGGAAAGGCAATAAACTCAATTAGTCACAGTGCCAAAATATTGCAGTTCAGTTGAAGAATTTTATTGAACTAATTGATTTAATTTTTTTAAGTAATGCTGTTATAAGAGTCATTATAAGAAACTTTATTCTCCATATAATTTTCTGAAACATAAAAACTTTTTATGAGGCAAGAGATTTTCATTTAAAAAAAATAAAATATGAGGAAACAGTTTTGATTTAAAAGAGCAACTTGACTAGGTTATGTTTCATTAGAAATTGTTAGGTCTTGATTTTGGGTGTCATCATGGATAATGTGAAACACTTCACAAGTGAAGGGTACTTCTTTATGTTGAGACTAGCTTGAACATTTCTGATGGCATTTTCTCAAAGGCAGAAAATTGGTTTCATCTTATCCACCTAATTCAGATATAACGACGGATGAGGAAAGTCTGCTTCCTGCTTTTGCACACCCACCCTCCACCCCTCTTTAGCCCTGAGGGAACATTTTACCAGTGCTGCAGGTTACTCAGTAGCTCCACAATCAGTTTAAACTGGAATAAGCAGTCCTCGCTTACCTTCCAGTTCTCTGCCTGATTACTGCCAATTGTATCTCCCCCTCCTTGCTGCCAGATGTTTGTCCTACCACAAGACAGTGCTCTGGGTTAAAACTAGACTGGATTTTTTTTTTCCTCCCATATGTATTTATGACTATTTGCAGTCACTGGGGAAGCGAGGAGAGTGAAGACAGTGATTGGGTCAGTGGGAAATTGGCACTGCCTCTTTTAGCATCAGCATTTGCTTATGTTGACTTAAGGGAGTTGTGGGACTACAGTGTTAACATCGCTGCTCTGGGCTTCAAACCCTGATGGGGTCTATAGAGCAAGAAGCAGGAGTCCAGGTAAACCAGTCACTTGTTCCCTTCTTTTCCCAACAGTGTTTGGACTGATTGTCTCATTGGCACAGGTACTGATGCAATATCTAGCAAATTCAAAAGTGGAGGGACAGTGCTGTATGTAATCCTCTATGGACTGCACACTTCCTGGTCATGTCTGTGTAATCTTTCTGGATCTGTGACAGAGACAATATTGACATCACTGCAAAGCCAAGCAAACTCTTTGGGAGGTTTCCATGCCAGAATGAACCTTTAGTGTGTTTCTAGCAACACCCCATAGGTTATCGAATCACAGATGATCCTGACAGGGCAAGATTTGTAGGGGAAGGTAATGTAATTCATTAGATCCAGTCACAGAATTCAGGTGGGAACATTCACATTTCCAGATGCCAAGTCAAAAAGGCAGATATTGTTAGTCTCTCAGATATAGTCCATGATCAAGGAGCTATCAGCAGTGACCGAGTTCCCACAGGGTGAGTTCGATTGCTATTTGTGTCTGGAAAGTCACTTCACAGACTTCTTGCCATTAAGTCTTGGAAGTATGGCTCAGGGGTCCAAGAGGCTCATTTAGTGCCTGGGAAACCTCTAGGCCAAGGTTCTGCACAAATTCATTTCAGCTGCCACTTGAAAATAGGGTGGTCACTACTCTTGCTTTACCTTTGTTATTTTTAGCTATTAAATATATCTCCTGGTGCTTGTCCTCTTCATGAAATGCTGTTATGCTAACAACCATGCTACATGCAGTACATGACTATTCCTAACTCACATGGTTTTGGAAATCATAGACCTTAAAATTCAGTAAATCTCACAAATTAGGATCGAAATTCATGAAGGCATCTTCCCTGTGGGGTGCTTCTCAGGATTAGGTGTGGCATTGAGCACACTGAGAGGTGCAGGACAATCTGCTGATTCAGGTGCTAGTTACCATCATATGAGGCTGTTGAACTTGGTGGATCAATGGCTTGATCCAAGAGTGCAAAACCTTGCAGAATTTTCACAGTTTAGTCAGAGCAAAAGTATGTTTTGCACAAGGTAGCAGGAGGGATATAATAACATGACAGTGTAATAAACATGTTTCAGCTAGCATAATAAATAGAATTTAGAGCCTTCAGAGCTGAGACTCTTTCAAGAGAGAGAAAATGCACAAGCAGGCATTGTCTCATATGACAAATGATAATAATGAGCAATAATAATAATATGAATCATTGTTATAAGTCCTCTGATGGGGTTTTATTTATTTATTTATTTTAAAGAAACTAATGAAGCATTACAAAAGTCACTACCATGGGTAAGGAAAGCTATCAAGAGAAGTATGTGGAACTTGACAAAGACAAAGCTTTTCTAAGATATGAAGTTTCAACAGAAAAATAGTAAGGACAAGAATGTTTCACATAGAGTATGTTTTGATCTTTTTGCATTTCATCTTCTTTTATGTCACTTTTCTACATCCTTCATTCATTAAATAGTTGATAAATGACAGTTTTCTTTGACCAC
The DNA here is from genome assembly GCF_027791375.1 of Indicator indicator. Classification (NCBI taxonomy): domain Eukaryota; kingdom Metazoa; phylum Chordata; class Aves; order Piciformes; family Indicatoridae; genus Indicator; species Indicator indicator. The sequence continues at coordinate 40,194,810 of NC_072012.1, read as the reverse complement.
CCACATCTTTTTTTGCTGCCTGCCCTTAAAGGTACTTATCCCTGTGATGTCCAAGTGAAATAAGCATGTACTGCATTCACAGCTTTGCAGATGGAGTGGATTAAATCCACTAAGGACATTGAGATATCTTACTCTGAGCTTCAGTGAATTTGCCTACAAAGACTGTTTAGGGCAGACATTCACTGACACTGCCCACGCTCATTGTCCAAGCAGCAAAACCCTTTGGAGTGCAGCAGAGGAGAATGGTAGGTATATGCTTGGTGTACTTGGAACAGATTGGGCAGACTGAACAGTGAAGAGAGTGACTTGGTAGAGTGCAGAACCTGCATCCTGAGCTACTCAGACCTGTCCTGATGGTAGCCATGCCAGAAAGGGCTCTGTGAAACTTTTGAACCTCCCAGGGAAAGTGTTAAGTGCCCAACACATTGGTGTGAGATCTCACTGCCACTTTGGTGTCTAAGTTTTCCATGAATGTGGTATTAGAGGCATAAACTAGGAATTCAGTTTTATGAACTCAGTTCTGAATTTTTATTAACTCATTCATGAATTTATTTTTATATACCTGGGGTGAGCAGGACTAGACATACAACATGTCCATCTCACTGGTCTTTACTGGGCCAGGAACGTATTGATTTAACCTTTCTTGCATTCATTTCAATAACTGGGAAATCCTTGTAAGCTGTCTTCCCTCATAGGCCTCTGAAGGCATACTTTTCTCCTTGTGTAAATATAAACCTCTTTAAGAATGGTAACTCAACCTAATTCTTTCTAAAAGCTGACTCTTCTCTCAGGGTCTATGTTGTTAAGTGCTGCAAAGTATTATACACTGCTCAGGCAGCACAAGTTACAGCATTGCTCTCCCACAGAGTCTGCTAATGAAAGGGAAATGTGATTGTTTACACAGGCTGATTTTAATCTCATCTACTTTATATGAATACATTGTTATTTTTGTAAACAGAAATGTAGTAATGAGACCTTAAAGACTACTGGTGAAACTAAGCTATCAGTGGCTGGTGTTTACATGTTTTATATCAACCGAAGTACAAATGGCAGAATCATGTTTAACACAAAAGCAATTGAGGAAGACTAGGCAAAATCATGTTAGGAAGAGTTGCCCACTTTTTCTAGCAAGGTCAGTGGTCTGATAAATGTGGTGCCCTATCCTGTTGCCAGTCTCTTTTCCTTCATGGGAGCTACAACTATGCTTGTGTCTCAGTCAGGAAGGATCCAGGTCTTGCTAACCCTGCTGTGGGTCAGTTGTGTTCAATACTCCTATTCCTTCAAAGAGTGCCTGGCTCTCTCTTCTCCACATTTCCATTAAATTGTTGTAGACAGCAACAGCGTCCCTTTTCAGCCACCTTTTCTGCAGACTGACCAAGCCCAGCTCCCTCAATATCTCTTGCTGTAGTCTTTTTGGGGAGGGGGACAAAAATTAGAAATGCCTGATGAAGGAAAATGATCCCTTCCCTGCCTTTGACCTGCTGGCTTCATTCTAGCTAATGCAATCCAGATAGTTTCATGAGACCTCTTTTAGTCCTTTACTTTGTGACCCAGAGGTGAGAAGTAGTGGTGTTCAGGTCTTCCATCCCAGCAGGTTATGCTGGTACATAAGGAAGCATTTGAGAGCTATACCCTAGTAAAGAAATAGGCTTCTCTGGCTGACTAGACATGAACAAAAATGTATGGATATCTTCCTTGTTAAACCATGAACGATGAGATCTCCCCAGTCTGTGTTACTGGATGTGTATTTATGTCATGGTAGATAACCATGGACACGTGCCATTGTGGACACACTTCTGGGGGTTCAATGGGACAGGCAATGGGCCTCAGGGAAGAGAGATCCACAATCAGGCTAGCCTGGCAAGTAATACTGCTGGAAATCTTTCCTTATTCCCGTCTGAAGGGACTCCATGAGAGGTGGCAGCAGAGGTGGGGATCACCTGGATTAAATGTTTTAGTAAATTGGATCCAAGCTATGCTGCTTCTGCTTAATTGCCCAGGATGCAGGGGTCATTGCAGATGCTGCAAAAATTAGCACCATCAAATGAGGATTGAGACCAAAATATCAAACTAAGTTTAGTTCCTTTTCACCCAGCAGATCTGGATATGTAAATTTTACATCCTAGAAGAAGTATCTTAGAAGAAGTAAAGGTATCAAAAATAATGTGCAGCTCTGGATGCTGGCCTCTGAATCCCAGCACCATTCATTGTCCAAGTCACAGGCATCGACTGGTTTGACATTCAAGAGCCTGAAATCGCTTGCTCACATTTGGGCTGGACATGGCAACAGCTATGAGAAATCACAGAGACTCTATATTAGTTACCTGAAAGGGCAGTTCCCTACACTTAACAAGTAGCACAATGCAGAGTTTGGTTAAATTGTAATATATAGCTCCAAACAATCAGGAATGTCAAGACTTCTTGTATCTATCTATATATATCAGTATAGAAAGGGGCTAGGCTAAAGTGATCTAACACCTCAATATTCCTCAAGCATATAAATCCATGGTATTGCATACTATCTAGCAGTGGCTATTCACTATCAAGTGAATTCATCATCTCTCTGTTCTGCAGCTTTGTTTGCTTAGTCTTGTTCCATGTAGAGCATGGACAGTATGTTCCTTTTAGCACATGTGGGCACTTTTACAGCAAACAATAGACACAGGCTTGCAGTGAAAATCCCCAGGTAGCCCCTGCATTTGCTCAGGCAAGGCTTGAAGCCAGGAATAATTGTCCTGATGGTGCAAGATGTTTCCACATGTGTTCTGAAAATAATGAAGGGGTGATTGGCACCACTAAAGTAGTCTTTTCTGAGGGTAAGTATCTAGAGAGGATATTTTTGTCTGCATGTGACATTCAAATAGAAAGAAAGCAAAACAAATTGTGCATGGTAAGTCCTTATGAATAACATAACATATGCACTTCACCCAAAGCCCAGACTCATGCCATCAACCTTTAAGTGCCTGACTGAAGCATATTTAAGATGCTGGCTGGTAGCCACAAGTCCCTTCTAGGTGGGCTGAATCATTTTTTGAGATGTTCCTAGCTCCCTCCACTGAGATTATACAGACCATAAGGCAAGTTGTCTCCCTTCTTAGCCTTTGCAGTGCAGTGCCTTTTGTTAGGTGTCATGAACCTGAACCTCTGAATCCCTGCTTCTTAAAAACACTGGAGAACAGTACATACTGGCAGGAATCATTACAATATGGAGATGTGGTAACGACACAAAGAAAATAACCTGTGCCATCTGAAGTCACACTTAGTGTTACAAGCACACTAAGTCAAAAAGCACATTAGCAAATCAATTAATCTGTACATTATAGCTATGAGTCTGAAATTTGTATTTATTACAAGGAATTGTTTTTGTTAATATGAATCACTTGAGCTTTATTTAATATTCTATTTTAGCTCTTCCACAATTCCCTATAGCCAATTGTAAATGTAACTTGACCTGTGAAGCTCTCATAATGAGAGACTGGACTTAAACTCAGAGTTAAGAAGAAATTATGGGTTTTGAAAGGAATAACAGGATGTTGCAGCATTTTTCAGATCATGCCAGTTATTCTGCTACAGAGAATTTAATACATTTACCAACAACCCATAGTTTTGTTTTGCAAAATTTGTGACTGTTAATATTTTAAAAGAGCACTTTGAGCTCTCTTGTGGGTAGTTATGTATTTATAGTGTATGTGTGGGGACAAAAAAAGTCTTAAGCCAAACCCTGCTGCTGTTTCTCCAGCAAATCTCCTGAGGAAATCAATGAACTATTGAATTCCTCACTGAGCCTTGTTTTTAACTTGTTTCTGATGCATGGAGAGAAGTCTGGCTCTGTCATATTTGTAACTACCCTTCACATAGCTATAGCTTGCTCCCATGCCTCCCCTTAGCTTCCCCTCTGCCAGCTTGAACAAATCCTGCTTTCCCAACCTTTTCTGTTGCAAAAAATCCAAACATTTTAGTCCACCTGAACACCCTGGATTTGTAGGACCTGGGTGAGAGAGTAGATTTAAACTAGATCTTAGGAAGAAGTTCTTCAGCACAAAGGTGGTGAGACTCTGAAATAGGTTGCCCAGAGGGGTTGTGGATGCCCCTTCCCTGGAGGTCTTCAAGGCCAGGTTGGATGAGGCCTTGGGCAACCAAGTCTAGTCGAGAGGCATCCCTGCCCGTGGGAGGGAGGTTGCAGTGGATGATCTCTAAGGTCCCTTCCAACCTAAGCCATTCTATGATTCTACACTATTCAAGATGTAGGAGACTACACTACCTCTCTTGGCCTTAAACTTAAAAAAACTGTGAAACAAATTGCCATTTTTTCATCTGTGCTTCTAAGGATAAAACATAGCAAAAGCTTCGGTTTTGCAGGACGGTCCCTGCAAAAACCATCCTAACCCTTTTAAAGTGTGGATTTGGCCCTGTTTGTAGGGTCAGATGCTTTGAATACAGCTGGTTTGTCATCATCAGGATTACTTTGATTCAAGTGAAGAGCAGACAACCACAACAAAACAGTAAAACACACTTTACTTTCCTCAACAGACTGGCTGCCTGAATGACAAGGATGATAAGTACAAAGTAAAAGGTAAACTCAGAGCTCTGACAAAATCTCCTTCAACCTTGGAAGGTTGAGCATGATGCAAACACACAGAGAAATAAGGCTCTTTTACCAGGAGAGGAAGGCAGTATGAGTCAGAGAGCAGCACTTACTTTAAAGCAAGTTTCTTTTTTTTTTTAATTTATAGGTGAGAGAGTTATGTCCTGTTTGTAGAAAACAGGGAAATATTAATGAGACATTTAACATGATGTTCTAGTAAACAAGACCAAAATGCAGAAAGATGTGCTTAATATTTTAGTACACCTTCATTACTAACCTTGTTTCACCCTATAAATCCTTTTTGCCAGCCCAGGCTCTGAGCATAGCAAAGTCAGCAGCTACAGGGACAGCAGCACCACCCTGACCTGCTTTAGCTAAATCCAAATCCTAGAGGCTGACCAATACAGCCCAACTGTGTGGGTCAGCAGCTGGGTTTGCTGTTATGGGGAATGTGGGAATTTACACCTGGAGTGTAAGGACTTCAAGCCCTTTCTAATGGCACTGCTGCCACCACCACTAGCTCCATTACCTGCCCAAAACCTCTGCCCCAACACGTAAAGAAGAGCTCTCTGTAGGAAATGTGCCCCCAGTCCTCAGATCTGCCACGTCTGGAAATACCACCTGTGAGGATGCAGGTATTACTGCATCGTGTGCTGTCTCTAGGAAATGGTAGCTAGCCAAAAGGCATCAGAAAGGGAAAGTATAATATAACATCTACCAAATATCATAGATCTAGGTGCAGTTGAGCAGGCTTTCTCAGAGGAAGGGTAAACAAGGGTCTGAGCACTGCAGGGGAAATATTCCCTGGTGAGATGCATGGTGCCCCGTAGGCACAAAGGTGGCTATCGGAGCTTATAGTACTATTCCACAAATTAATAAAGAACAGATTTATTTTAGCAACTTTTGGGGAGGAAGTTGCTGATCAAAAGTAGTGCACTTGGCCTGTCTTTGACTGTAAGAGAAGCTACACTGGCTGCAGAGTATCTATTGCAGAGACATGTCAAACAGAAAGATAGTACCAGCTAAAAGCAGACCTGGGTGTGACTAATATCACAAGGTTGTGCTTTCTTTTGTTCGGTGGTTCCAACATTATAATCAAGATTTTATTCCTATACTTTGCCAGAAAACAAGAAAATATGTATTCTCCTTTAAACTCTTGAACAATCTCTAGCAATTCTACCAAACACATTTTCTTTAGAAACAAGTAAAATCAAACACAGCAGTGCTAAAGAAAAGATAGAAAGGGCTATGCAGTCTAGTGTTATGATGTGTCTTCTTTCAGTCTGAAGACTAGATGCCAACATTTGCTTTGCAGAGAGAAGTCTTTCTTGGTGAAAATTAAGCAGTGCTTTTCTAGTTAGGGCTAGTCAGAGAGAACTGCAGTGTCAAAAGCCCCCATGTTAATACAGCTGGCTTCTCTTCTGCATACAAAGTTGACTACAAGCATGTGGACAGCTTCTGCCAGACCCACATACCCATGTATCTTTCCTGCCTGACATCTTTGGGGCATCAGGTACTGGAGCAGGGGCACTGCTGAGCACCATCACTCCTGGTGACTCCATCCCGTGCAATGAGGAAAGACACACCCAAGTAGTCTGGTATGGCTACAGAGAGAATAGTGCCATGTTGCTTAGGCTCAATGGGTATCAGATACAGACATTGATATCTGTGGTATTTGAAAAGGAAATGAACTCTAATCTTGATTATTCTTTTTTTTCATGAGGTTTAAAAAATGTACCAGAAATAATTTTCACAGCTGTTGTTGATTTGTTAGTACATGTGTCCCCAAATCTCCCTGCTGTTTGCTTTATGGTTTACAATCTTATTTTCATTTTTTTAAAGAAATGTTTTTTCTCTCCCCTGTTGTTATATGAGACATCCACATGAACAACAGTGCAATGAGGAAACTGTCTCTGATCACAGTCCTGTCAAGTGTGCAAAGCAAACAGGCACAAAGAGAGCAGGACTGTGTTCCCCAGCCCCTCCTGCAGCTCTGCTCCTCTCACCCCGGCAATGGCAAACACCAGCTGAGAACTGTTTTAATACATTAAGGACACCTCCTTTTTGTCATATGTCAGTTTCCTTCACCTGAGCAGCTGATACAATGGAAAATAAGGGCAGCTTTCAGCTTCTAAATCCTTTCAATTTGTTCAAGCCCAAAAAATTGATCATTTTACAACTACGTGAGATCAGTTTAAAGCAAGATAGGACCTCCAGCTCTGAACCTTGCACCTCTTAATCTTTGGATTGTACTATTTTCTCCGTTATCATATGGAATGGTGAGCCTTAACAATCATCTGCATTTTCATGGAAATACAGAACTGAGGGAGACCATGCTTATTTTTGTTAAACTATTTGTCTGAGTCTATGTTGGAGCTGGGATTGTTTTGGGGGAGGGGAGGAACCACAACCAGTGCTGGCTGCAAGCAAGCAGAAGCTCTTCTCAGGATGGAGTGGGGTTGGATTCCCACAGGTTGTCACCCAGCCTGAGGTAAAGCAGTCTGAAGTGCTCCACAGGAAACCCTAAGAATTAAAAATTACATCCCCTCACTTGCCTTCCTGCCTTCACAGTCAGGCCACTCTGAGGGATTTAATCACAAAGCCTACACCGGTGGGAGAGCTGGGGGATTTTTTGGGGTTTTTAATTGTTGCAATTATGTAATTGAATAAAAGACTGCAAATTCTACAGTGCTACAGGAACATCACAAGTAATGAAGTATTTCTCCACAGGCCTAAAATGTCATTGCATGAATAACATGTGTCACTTGATGGATGCCTCCAAAATTGCAATTACAGTCAATGTTTCAACTGGGACACTGAAGCACAGGTCAACCAGCCCGTTTGAAAACATATGCTTCAATTGCAAGCTGCAGCAGTGTAGTCACAAGGATAAGAGCAGTTTGGAAGCCCTTAGCTGTTTCTCCCAGATGCTGTTTTCCAGGCTTATTGTAGCACTGCACGTTTAATGTGTACACGTCATTCAAAAATCAAGACTGTCAAATGAAAGCATGATGAAGCCTGGGTGAAGCCTTCTGTGGATGTGCATTTTGTAACAGGGCTAAGCTCAGAGAGTAAATAGCTCTGGTAACTGAGATGTTTGCCCTCAGTGTGCTCCAATAAACTGATTTACCTTTTTTTTTTTCCCCCTTTTTTTAAAAAAGAGCTGACGCAAGTTTGTCAAAGGGAGTTGTTGGGTGTAGCAGCTGTTGATTGGTTCATCTGATACACTCCCATTTGTCTTTAAATCACTGTCCGACTGCTCTAGGTTGCACATGAGCAAACTTTTCATTGCAGGTGCAATTCCTAAAAGATACAACCTGCTCAGCAAGCGAGCAAGAGAACCCATTCGACTCAGAGGTAAATCTAAAACTCTTTTTCTTCACAAATTTGATCGATGTACTTTAGATGTTGGCCACCTGTATAAAATTGAGAATTAGAAGTCCAATTAAACTGTAAATATAAGTGCAGTGTGAAGAATTGGTTCCTTAAGATTTACTGGCATGCTATGTCAGTATGTTGTCAAATATCTTTGGTATTACTTGAAGAATTAAATTTAGCTCTTTTTTTCCTTTCTTTTTCTTCCTTTTTTTTCTTTTTTTTCCCTCTTTTCTCTTTTTCTACAGCAAATCAAAACCTAGCAAACCTAGAAACCAGAGAAGCAGCAAAAGGTGTTTAAAATTGACCAGACACTTAAGAAATGAATTCTTGCTTTCCTTTGCAGCCCTTGACTAACTTCTGAGAATGTTTTTTCAAAGCTCTTGATTTACTTGGCTGTTATTTCTGTAAATAACTAAATTTGTGATGGCAGGCTTTGCATGTTAAGTGTTTATTTCACAGTGACAACACTTATTTCGTATTGAATTAGCTGCACAGATACTAATCTTACAGTCACTGTTGATAATATGAGAAACCTGGCAAAATCTGTTACATCAGATACCATGCTAGAGCTTAGAAATCTTGATACTGCAAAATCTATTAAAATGTTAGTCATAGCTGTGACCTGGCATTATTTGCCCAGTGGTTCTCCATTCTTTCAGTGTCCTAACCGCACTGGATAGAAGTCAATAACATTGTGAAACCAAATGCCAAAAAATTTGTAATTTTCTGAATCGTTGCTGAAAACTGTTACATAACAAATTATGTAGAGGAGTACTTGAAGATCAAAATAGTTTTATAGGGATAAATAACTTCCCTCTAATAATAGGTGAATCTCTTTTGCACCAAGTATTTCCATTTCAATGTCATAATTCAAGGAAAACAAAATCTCTTCTGTTCAGTTAAACGCCACAAGAAAGCAAAACTACCATTACACTGACGTCAAGTTGTAGAGCTAAGAGATTTTTCTTAAATGCAACCATAAGTGGAAAATATCCCGATTTTAACTAAAGGGAAGGAAGAAGAAGAATAGACTGTTTTGGTTATTTCCAAACTTACACATTTCCTATGTAGGGAAAGGAAGTCGTGATTGATTTGGATGCCTAAAACAGGGCTTGGGCATCAAATTCTGAACCCTGATACAGAAAGCATTAAATCTCAGAGAAGACAAAGCAGATGATGAACTCTGGGGTTTCTTCTCAAATATCATGTGCTAAGCTTCTGGCAGGACCCAGGCCTGCCTGATCTTGGTGGCTGTGCTCTGTCATGCCATCACCTCGTTGCTGCCTGATCTTTACCCAGAAGCAGCAGGTCAATCAGCATGAACCCCTGCAACTGAGCATGTATCTACCAGTGCTGGCAGTGGGCTTGGGCACAGTACAGTGTGCAGTTAGAGCCAACGTTTTATTTTAAATAAAGCCAGCTTGGCATACACAGATAATACATCCCTGTGTTTCTAAATAACATTTTGCAGGAGGAGCAGTGAACTAAGAGGCACAGGGCAATTCCATTTCCTCCTCAGGTGAACGGGTAGCAGCTCTACCCCTTTATATTCCTCATGGGGAGTATGTGCTACTAGTACCTCAATATCCTGCCAAACCCTTCAGCTCTTGCAGCATTAGGAACATGAAGATATGGATTTGTACCAACTAAGGAACAGCTCTGCCAACTTCTGCTCAAGTTCAAAGGCACCACTGGTTGCAGGATTCAAATCTAGCACCAAGCCTGTTTCACAGTTCTCATCCTGCTCAAATTTGTGCCAGTGGCTTTCAGGTCATGGTTGACAGAGTCCTTGTGCTTTACCAAAAGAGGGACAGATTCTCAACAGATGTAATTTTGTCACCTGACTCTTCATACCTTCACTAGATTACTTGTGTAAGTGTTTGATAGGAAAATGTTTTTTGCTGTAATAGCTTTCCAGTAAGTTTTTTTGCTCCCTTTTTTAAACTGTGTTTGCCCTGTTACACAGAATTTCCTCCTCAGTCTAATCTCTGTGTAACTTAAGTCCTGGAAATTTTTCTCCTTATTTTTCCTCTGTTTCTCAGCTCTTTGAAGACCTGTATTTTTTTGGATTGCCACGTCTCACAAAGATACTTCTCCAACACACATTAGGCAGTATTCAAAAGGGAGATTTTATTCTTTGCTAGAACAGGGCTAAGCAAATTCAGATTTGACTGCTTTTTATGCCACTCATTAAAATTACCATCAGGAATTAGAAAAACTCTGTTTGTCATACAGGGTAATGCTTGCATTTCAAGACAGGTCTGTGAATGAAGCCCCTAATTAGGAAGGCTCCCTTTGGGGAAGGTTGTTATTATTATTTCTGCTGGAGTTATTCCAGAACCCCCCCAGCCACTGAAATGACAGTGCTGGCACCTTTTCCCTGATGCCCAAGTCACTCACACCCTCATGCACAGCATAATGAAGTAAACAGACCCACTCTTTCTGGTAGGAAATCTCCTAATGCACTGTTTTATTGCTTTTCCTTTTCAGGTCTCATTTAACAGAATGGTCTTAAGTAAGAAAGAAGGAATTAGACTTTAATTTTGGGCCTGAGGTCAGTTTTAGCCTCCAGAATTGGTATTTAAAGTTTACATTTACACTTTAAGCCCAAGCACTCTAACATTGTGCCACCACAAATGCATTTGCAGATGTTCTTGAGAACACTATGTGATGGGTAGCAGAGAATGGTGAAAGTCTGGCCACCAAACAAGGACCTATAAATGCAAAACTAGAAAAAAAAAAGGCTATAAACTAATTGCAGGTTTAGTGTTACAAAGAGCCAGACACAGAAATTATTTCTTGCAGTGATTTCTGATATTGTCATTACATAGAGCTGGATTGTACTTAGCATGTGACATTTATGAAAAATGCAGTGGATCAAATCAGAGATTGCAAGAGAGCAGGTAGGGTGCCAGGAGTCTGCAGTTCTGGGCTCGAATGTGCCAGCAATGGGTTCTCTGGTCTCTGCTAGCTCCTTTCACCAGTGGTGCTCCCTTGTCTTCTCAGCTGTGAAACAGAAATATAAAATGTATCAAGTACCACCTTTGAGAAGGTAAAGTATTGTAAAACCGCAATGTTTCTTGTAGCATTTTCTCCCTGAATCTGTCAATGAACAAATTAATCCTAATATGTATCTGCAGTGCAGCACAAAACTCTGAAATCCTAGAGGTGGAGTCCGCTTTGTAACTCCATCTTGTACAGTTTCCTTTTGCCCATATAGAAATAAAGTGGAACATTTATTCAGATGATTTTTTTTTTTAAAGGCAGAAATGTTTCTGACGAGGGTAAAAATAGTCAGCCTTCTCTCCATGTAACAACTTTGTGAGAGACAGACCTTCTAGTCATGGGACAAGTAAGAATTAAAGACAGATATACTGAGAACCAGGAACTGCTATATCAGCATTGCATCTCCTAATTATCAAAGTGACCACACGGAGATGTACATCTCTGTCAGATCCCAGTGAAAGGGGCAAAGCTTCAAAACTTTTAAACCTGTGACAACATTAATCTTACAACAAGTGATTTAAAACACTGCCCATTTCCCTTAAGAGCACGTGTGTCTTGAAGCAGTAGTAGAAAAACACCAATACACACCTTGTAATTTCCAACAGCAAGCACTTTTGCATCACCATCCATTAGAAATTATAAAAAAAAAAAACAGTTCAAGATATTATTTTCGTTTGGTTTTATAGTTTTACTAGGTGCTGCACATCCACTGTGCACCCTACCATTTCAAGGGAGACAGAAGGACCAAATGCTGGCATATAAACGTACATTATGATTGACCAGAACTTTCCTGGTCTACAACAGTTTCTCCTCTTAATGCTATTACAAAGAACAAACACAAACCCAATGATTCACACTGGTTTATCTAATTTGATGAAAACTCTAATGAGTTTCCCTGTGTTTTGTTTGCAGAACAGAGTGTTCTGGCAGTCCCCACATGGTAGGGAGGGCCGGCAAGCAGAGGGCACGGTGCTGTTTACCCTGAAGGGGCTCGTGTGTGTGTGTTGGAAAGCCCTGACCGCTCTAATGGATCGCATGGAGCTGCAAAAAGTCAACATCGAACTTGATGATCAGAGCAACAGCGGAGAAAGCCTGGAAGACAACTACACAGAGATGGTTGATTCAGAAAAGGCTGCCATTAGGAGGTAAGCATCTAAATGGGAAGGCTATTCTGTTAAGGCTAGGAAGCAGTAATTGGAAAGCAACCTTTAGTGACGGCATCTGGGGTTAAAAACACTTCCTAAGTGATCAGTATGATTGTTGAGCTAGTATTTTCCCTCACCTCTGGCCTTCCTTGCCCCTTGTCCTGGAGGATGGTGTACCCAGCACAACAGGGGCAGCCCCAGACCTCCCTTGCTTCTGCAGGCTCCCAGCCCCCATTTAGCAATTTCCAGCCACTCCAGTCAGATAGGACACATGTGAGTTAATGCACTCTCAGGGAAGTGGAAAATGAGTATGGTGAGAGAAGTAATGGTTCTCAGGGTACAGTATGGAGGGCAGAAGCTCAGTACTCCCGCAGGGACAGCTTACCCTCAGGCAGTACCCACCATAGCACCTGCACAAGACATCTCAAAACTATCCATAAGCCTACAGCTTGCAACTTGCTAACCCCCCCTGCACATATCTCCAACAGGGCAGTTACAAGGCTCTTTGTTCCTCAGATGTCAAGCTCAGCTTTAGTACAAGCTCAAGCTCAGATGTACATGCTCAGCTTTAGCACAATGCCAGCAGGAAGGAATTGTTACTTTCCAACATGTGCAATCAGCTATACATTGATGATTACTGGGTTTAGACTGAATTCCAAGGCAAAGCAAAGATCTATTGAACATGGCATTGGACAGAAAAATCTTACAGGAGAAAAGAGGAGAGTGTTTGGATTTTTAAGTATTCATTACAATGTCACAGGAAAGATTTCATCAATGACAAAAGGCACTACTTGAACATAATGTTTGTCATAAGCCTCACCTTTTTTTTTATTATTATTTTTTCCCCTATGTTCAGTCCATTTGCTAATGATGATGCAGAAAGTCAGAAGTTCCTTACAAATGGATATCTGGGTAAAAAGAAATTGGAAGAATATAAGGAAGAATATGTAAGTTTTATTCATTTTTAAGGGTAATTAAAAAGTAAACCTTATTGACTTGAATCTCTTTGCAAAAACTTAAGTGAAAAAAGTCATCTGAATTAAAACAAGAATAATAAAAATGGGGGGGGGGCAGAAATCAATAATTTGGAAATGTATTAGATAACACATTCCTGTAGAGGCTGGCCAACATAGTCAGTTGTCTCTATGTCACCTCAGTCACCTGTTGGGAATGTAGACCTCCTCTCTACTGAGACATGGAGAGAGTGGGAAGGGACAAACATCTACCAACACAGCTGGCTTTGAGGGTAAAAGACTCCTTATGATAGCAGGAGCCTGTGGACTCAGGAATCTGGACAAAACTCTAAGTATCAAAAGACCAAGACAGGGAAAACTGGTGATGAGGATAATCTGTCTGTTGTGCTCAATGAAATGCAAATTAATTGCTATTTTCTGTTCTTTCTCCCAACAGCACCGGGGCAGAGCTTCCTTTGGAATGTCCTCTTTCAACCTCAGCAATGCCATTATGGGCAGCGGCATCTTAGGGCTCTCCTATGCAATGGCCAACACAGGAATTATCCTTTTTGTGTAAGTACATAGAAAGGACAGCAAATAAAATAAAAGCAGTGACCAGGAGCTAAAGTTTTTTTAGGGTTAGAGAGGTACATTAAGTGTGTTTTATTTGCTTAAAATTTTTGTAAGGTAATCTGCAGCGAAAACATTTTAGCTACACTGAAAGGAGCCATCTGCTGCTGACAAATGAATTTATGAATTTATGTATTTATTTATTTTTAGTCCTGTTTTATAAGGAACAAAACTGAATTGATACTGTGCAGTCAAACCCAGAGGGGAAGAACAGTATAGCCATCCTAAAATAACACCAGCATTCTTGCTGGCTCAGTATGGGAATTCAACAAGGGAAGTCAGTCAGCCATAAAGCAGATATTTACATCATCCCAACTACTTAATCACTGTGTGGAAATGGAATAAGAATGTCTGAAACAGCAGCGTGCTTTGCATGCAAAACAACTCACAAATTTATTCAGATTTAATGTTACTCCCTCAAGTCTTTCCCATCTATGTGCACAGCTGACAGCTATGGTATGTGGGTGACACACAGTATCAATACAAAGTGGTTTGATAGACAGTAACAGGTAGCCAAGAGAAGGTTTTTAATCTATGGCTAATCCTGTAAAAGAGACAGGCTGTAACAAAAAAAAATATATATTTTTTTTAAAAAAATCAGTTGGTTTTCTTGTTATAGTAACTGGGTTTAATTTTAACAGAATGCTTAATTTTAATCCCTGCTGATGCTGGAATAAGGTATGACAGGACTGTATGATAACAGGGCATTGCTTTATAGTACTGAAATCTAACAAGCCTTTAAATCAGGTTACTTGGCCATCTTGATACAATTTCTTTCTTTTGGAGATTGTGCAAGTATGACAGCAACAACATTTTAGATACTATGTGTAGCTTCCAGTTGCTAGGAAACACTGCTTGTTAAGCCAGGAGAATTTTTAACTGAAAATTAATTGTAGATGCAAAAGATGTCCTGGATAAGTACTTCCCAGCAACTGCATTCAAATGGTTTAGATCTAGGTTTTGCAGACACAAAAAAAAGAAAATGAAAGCCAGTTCTAAAATTGTTTGCATTACAGTCAGAAAAATGTAGAATATTTTTTTCTTTCAGCTTTCTCTGATCACTTATACTAAGTAGTATGGCCAAAAGTTATCATTGGAAATAAAACTATGATACATCAAACCTCACTAGAGGGGAAAAAAAGGCCTTTGTCATATCTTTATTTTTAAGGCTCTGTTCATTCACAGGCAGCTAAACAAAATCTGATGTGAGCCTAATGATATTAGCACATTTGGCAACAATAAAAGAAGGAGTAATGATAAAGCAACACTATGGGTTATTAAAAAGCAGAAACAAAGGAGGTCTCCACCTGAAGCTTGCTTCGTTTTCTATCCTGTTTCCATACTTTCTGCATGAGAACATTCTCCCTTTGGGTGGAGGAAGGAATACATCCACTTGCTGGAGGTTCCTCTGTTTTCACAGGTCAGGTTCTACTGGGACAGAAAAAAATCCTTTCTACTGAATGGAAATTGTTGGCCACATTCTAATTTAGATGATGCTGGCAGCATTGTCTGTTTTTCTAATTTACTGTTCTCATGTTCCTCAAGTGTCTTCATGCTGGAAGATGGTCTAAAAGTTGAAAGCAAAAGGAGGGCTCTTAAAACTCAGAAGCTGTACAGAAGTTCCCATTACATCCTCTCCCAAAGGGGAGATTTGCAATGGCACGGAGCGTGCACTGAAGCATCAGTTCTGCTGCCTGGCATGAATGTGCAACCAGGATAGTGTTGTTTTACCACAACTAATATATCAGGACACAGGGACCTTGTCAGCTGCACAGGTGGCCCTGATCAAGAAAGATGACAATCTTGGCAGAACATATTGAGACCTCAGATATGATTCCCCCTTACCATATTGCATGAGCTCACAGCATGAGAGATGATCACAGGATGTTAAGGGTTGGAAGGGACCTCCAGAGACCATTAAGTCCAGCCCCCCTGCCAGAGCAGGGCCACAGAATCTAGTGCAGGTTACACAGGAATACATCCAGGGGAGTCTTGAAAGTCTCCAGAGAAGGAAATTCCACAACCTCTCTGGAGAGCCTGTTCCAGTGCTCCATGATTCTTACAGTAAAGAAGTTCCTCCTCATGTTGAGATGGAGCTCTTCCTGTGCAGGAAGCATAGATAAAATGTTTGAATTAAAGAGAGCAGCTTGGGCTCTACAAGGAGACTTGTGACTGAAATCCTCAGCTGTCACTTTAAAGAGATGCTAGAACACATCCCTTTATTTCTTACAGAGGCACAGAAGAAATCCAAAAAGTTGTTCATTCACTAAGGTGGTTACAACTTTTCTAGCTCAGAAGCCAAACCTGACTTTTGAGGTACTATGAAGGCTTGTAAAGGAGATCTGTTTAAATACAAGACTCAGAAAATTTTGAGTTTAGCTGCTGAAATAATCACCTCCAAATTAACATATTTGTGGTAAAAAATTACATCAATAGACACAAGAGTATTTATTTCAATATATTTCAGTGTGGTGGGAAGCAAAGCTATTAACAAGTGCCTGTTACAGAACCACAAAATCAGGCAGTGGCAGGGGTTGGAAAGGACCTCTGAAGATCATCCAGCCCAACTTTTCTTGAATCAAAATTTGAGTCAAGCTGCAAAATTAGGCATGGATTGTGGAATTTTCTTTCTAGCATGACATAATTTAATATATTGATAAGATAACTTCTCTTTGAGTTATGAATTTACTTCAGTGTTTCCACTATCTACACTTCAGACAAAGACTAACTTTTGCTAAGCAATAGTATTGAAAAAGCCAAACCCTTTCCACAAATCTAGTGGCATTTTAAATGGTTCTTATATCAATAATTTTTGGCCACTCCTGCATTTCATTAATCACTTAATTTCTTACATCAATATACAGAAGACCTTATTTTCAAAATAAGGTAGCTTCAAATCCAAAATCCACCAGTTCATCATAGCTACCATATTATGTTTTGATTTCTATTACAGTTTAAAAAAAAAAAAAGGTACATATATATATGCTCTTAAAGATGCTGACTTGGTGTAGTGGAAGGTGTCCCTGCCATGGCAAGGGGGCTGGAACTAAATCATAGAATCACAGAATCACCAGAGTTGGAAGTGGCCTCTGAAGGTTATCTAGTTTAACTCCCCTGCCTCCCCCACCACCAGCCTTCACCTTCCCAAAGCAGCTTCTGCTCCACCACCACCATTTTCACACCCATCTCAAAGCCAGGGGCAAGACCCTCAACCAGCCAAGATACCACACAAAGGAGCTCAGCCCTGGTAAGAGGGCCCAGCCAGCACACATGGATGATATTGGAGTGGTCATCAATTCCCTTCCTACCTAGCCAGGGGGCCACCAGGCCCCCTGGCCTTTGTCCCCAACCCAATCACCTGGTATGCACCATGAGGACTCACCAGTGATAAGGAGAGGATCCCTCCACCCAGATGGGCTCAGCTTGGGGCTTCTGTCTTTCCTGTGGGGGATTAAAAAGGGGAGGGGGCAGGGAGGGCAAAGTGGTCACACCTGGGGTGGGAGGAGGCTCTGACAGAGCCCAGGTGCCATAGGATCTTGACCATACAAAGCCTGTAGCACGGTCTGTCTCTCTTAAAGAAAGAAACTTCATAGAAAATTGTGATTGTTTGGTAGCCACCACCTGGCCCCAGGGCCAGTGTCTCTTAGACTATAACTCATTTATGAACTTGGCTGTCAGTGTATCCTGTATCTAAACCAAACTGCATGTCCAGTGGAGAGGAAGGGATGGGAACAACCTTCTGTTCTTCCATGGAGTAAGGCAGATCTG
Organism: Indicator indicator; assembly: GCF_027791375.1. NCBI lineage: Eukaryota > Metazoa > Chordata > Aves > Piciformes > Indicatoridae > Indicator > Indicator indicator. Next base: position 40,177,345 of record NC_072012.1, on the reverse strand, counting down.
AATTTCCACCTCTCTCATGTTATCATTGCATCCCCTTCTGCATCAGCACTTGTTCAGGCTGATGCCAACATGGTTATGGTAATAAGATATTCTGCCCATGGTGCTGTGCCCTGAAAATGTCATACAAACCTACACTTTTCACCAGCAGTTCACAAAAGGCAGATAGCTGAAATCACATAGGATGCAAATGTTGTGTGGAAGGAACATGGCAGTAATCAGAACTGATGAATTCAGGCACCAGTACCCTCAAGCTGATTAAGCTAGAAGAGTATGCTGCAAGTGCTCCAGGAGCAGATTTTCCAGTGCCATGCCATGCTTTAGCGTTATGCAAGATTTCTAATGTGCTTTGCAAAGTGGTCATCTCAACCTAAACTCCACAACTTCATGATGCCAAGGCAGAAACAAAAAGTAGTGACTAACCAGGAGCCAGAAGTGAAGTTGTCACAGTCATGGTTTGGGGGTAAGGTGGGAGGCAGTGTTTAATAGCTTTAAGTAAGGAGAGAGATTCAAATGAGAGATCAGTGAGCCTGTAAGAGGCCAAAGACCTGACAAAGAGAAATCAGTTTACTCTAGTCAGGTCTTATTAAGATATAAGAGTCTGTCCTCATGGAATAACACAGAATTGGCATTTACCTGGACTTGATGGGCTTTTGGATTGTATAGGCGCAACTGCACTCACAAGTAAGCTACAGTTGACACTTATCTCTGTGCTTAGCACTGGGAGTCCAAAACACAAACTTGCTGAAAAGTGTTCACACCTTGAACTTCATGAGAATGAGCAAGCACACATTCAAATCAACTGAGTGTCTCTGATGTCCTGCTTGGGATTCTTATTTCTGCTTTGCCTTGCAGAATTTTGCTGCTCAGCGTAGCAATACTGTCACTCTACTCTGTTCACCTCTTACTGAAGACCGCAAAAGAAGGAGGTATGGTGACCAGGCTTTGACTAACTTAGAGTCCCTACTGCATGCGTGAATTTTACCTTGGAATGCAGCTCCAATGTTTCTGGTTTGGTTTGCTTGTGTTTGTTTCAGGATCGCTAATATATGAAAAACTGGGAGAAAAGGCATTTGGCTGGCCTGGGAAGTGTGGTGTTTTTATTTCAGTTACAATGCAGAACATTGGAGGTAAGCAACAAAGGTTTTCTAATTTCAATGCCTTTCTACAAAGCACAAGTGCATTCTTTCTTCTGTCTGGCTAAAATGGATCAGCCAGGTACAGTATGCACTCTACTGTAATAAGGAAGGACAAGAGGAAATTTTCCTGTCCTGTTTAAGCTCTCTGGTACTTCAGTGACTGGTGAAAGCTAGTTGGTTGGGATCTCTCCATGACCAGTGAAGAGCCTTCAATGATGGCTAAAATGTCTTGGCTGATTGTCCTCAAGGAGCTGATCATTTCTCTTCACTGAAGACTACACACCATCTGTTTCAGTTTAGAAAACATTACTCTCACCTAAAAGGAAGGGCACATGGTTCTGAGTTCTTCATAAAAGAAAGATTCTTCAGTAGTTCCTTTTCCAGCCAAATTTTATCCTTGAAATAAAAGTTGGGTTACAATCTCTCTAAGATGCTGAGGTGTGTGAGACTGACGTTGCTATGAAATATCTATCAAGCAACCTCCATCCTCTTAGATCAGGAGAGTACTTACCAACATGAGTAGTAGCGGTAGAATGGTGCATTCATGCCACAAACCTTATTTCCTTGTACTGCCTTGGAAAAGCTTTTTAGGAGACTGGAGAACACCATATCTGAAAACTCAAAGGAGTTTGTAATTTTTTCCAGATTTCATAAGGAGAGGTAATTGAAATATAAATTAAATGAACCATTCATCAATTAAATATATGCAGATTTTTTTTTTTTTTGGTGATCGCTCTCTTGAAACTTGGCATGTTTTGCATATCGCCATCGGCAAATCATTGCTGTTCTTTTAGAGCAGCTTTGCTACCCAGACATTTCTCCACTGCAAGAGACTTTTTGATTTTGTTCATAAAAGATCCTATTCCTTTCTCTCCCTCCCTCAAGCCTGGATATCAATTGTAGATGAATTCGGAAAGTAACCATGCTTCCCTGTTAAAGAGGAAAAGCTGTTCCTCTGTTCCTCTAGCTCTTTTGTCTAGACTGATCCATATGTCTCTAAAGACTTCTTTGTAGCCAATGTAAAATAACTGAAAAACCCATGCCCTCTGGCAGCATATTTAAATGAGATGTATAGGAGTCTACCCTTCCATCAGGAATCTTGACAACTAGATGGCTTTTTTATATATCTAGGGAGTAAAGAACTGGAATTAAAAAGCTGTGAATGGGAGGAGAAACATAGATGAAGAGATGTAGAAGCACTGACAACTAAAGTCACTACAGAATCTGGATAAACAGGGTCCACTGGGGGGGAAAAACCCCCACAAAAACACAAACCACATTTACAACAGAAAAGCAAACAGAAAAGTTAAGAGTATAAATTTGATCAGAACAGTGATTTATGTTGTTACTTCAGTAATAACTATATAGTAATCTATGTCATTCAGCACATGTTCATAACAATGTCATGAGAACATAACATCTCCTTAGTCACAGAGTTATTTAAACAAAACTCATTTCTCTATCTTAGCAAAAAATTGTTTCCCCAAAACAATATGTTTTTAATGCAGGATTTTATTTTTTTTAAACAGACTATTTTTGTTGGAACTCTCTCTGACAATGTTTGGTTGGGATTTTTTTTCAGCAATGTCAAGCTACCTCTTTATTATTAAATATGAACTACCTGAAGTGATCAGAACATTTATGAAACTTGAGGAGAGTTCTGGGTAGGTATCTTTGACCAACCTGAAGCTCATATGAAAATTTGTAACTTTGATGTTAAATCTAGTGATTGAGGGGATTTATTCTTTCCCTGTAGAGAGTGGTACCTAAATGGGAACTACCTCATCATACTCGTAACAGTTGGGATTATTCTTCCTCTCTCCCTTTTAAAGACCTTAGGTAAGCTTAATGTCCACTTAACATAATTTCTGTCTTTTTGTTTAGGATTGTGAATTTATTGTTGTTGTTTGGGTTTTTTTCTTGCCACACAGGTTATCTTGGTTATACGAGTGGGTTTTCGCTGACCTGTATGGTTTTCTTTGTCAGTGCGGTAGGTGACTGTCTGGATATTGCCTCTAAGCAAACAGAGAGACTACTGTAAACTGTGCAATGATGTTACATTTCTTACCATGATAATTTAAAGGGGATGTTAAAATAGCAAATGAATCAGATCAACAAGCTTATTGATGAATTAAGCCATAGAGTCATAGAATTGTAAGGGTTGGAAGGGACCTCAAGGATCATCTAGTTCCAACCCCACACACCTCACACTAGATCAGGTTGCTCAGAGCCACATCCAGCCTGACCTCTAGGAATGGGGCTTCTACCACCTCCCTGGGCAACCTGTTCCAGTGTCTCACCACCCTCATGGTGTAAAACCCAATCCGAATCTACCCACTTCTAGTTTTGCTCTATTCCCCCTAACTCTATCACTACCTGACACCCTAAAAAGTCCCTTCGCCGATTTCTTGTAGGCCCCCTTAAGATACTGGAAGGCCAGAGTAAGAAAAATCAGCCTAAAAAGAAACACTTGAGAATAAAAACTAAAGTAGGACAACAGCAGAGACAGCGTAACAATAAATTCTTGCAAGAGAAACAAATGCTAGCACTTGGTTTCTTGATCCCCTTCTTTCCTGTCTTTCTTCTATGTGACTGTTTATATTTATGTGGGCATGCCCTGGATCTAAGCGTAATCCACTATGATTGTACTCTTCTGATGACATTGTTTACTCTTCTGTAGGTAATCTTCAAGAAATCCCAAATACCCTGTCCTCTTCCCATGGTGGACCACGGGGTTGAAAACTGGACCTCCACCAACAACACAGTGCCAATGCACCTGATCATGTTATCAAATGAGTCTCTCAGTTCTGGTGTGAATTTCATGATGGACAACACAGCTGGGCACTTGCCAGGACCTGAGGAGCCCAAAGATACCTCCTCCATGAGTGGTGTGGAATATGAAGCACACAGCGACAGTAGTGACCTGTGTCAGCCAAAATATTTTGTGTTCAACTCACGGGTAAGTGAAATTCTGTAGAATTTATTTTTAGCCATTGTACCACAGCTAAACTGCCAAAAGTCAGAGGTACAGCAGTGACCATTCTTACTAATGGGAGCTTTATTTTACAGACTGCCTATGCAATACCCATCCTGGCATTTGCATTCGTATGCCACCCTGAGGTGCTACCAATATACAGTGAACTGAAAGAGTAAGGTTCTTAAATTTTGTCCCATACTTCCAGTTAACCATAGCTACAGACCACTTTCTACATGTGCTGCATCTGTTGCAGGTGTGTAGACACCTGCCTGCTAATGAACTATTGCTTTACATAGTAGTAGGATACTGGCTTTTCTTTGACCTAACAGTCAGACATTGGTGACAGAGGACCACTGTTCAGATAGCCACAATGACCAATATTTACTTAGGAAAGCAGAAATCTGGACAGTCCTTCAAATGGTGTGAAATATGTTGGGGAACTTGGTTGCATTGAAACAGATAATTCTGGTTTCTAAAAATATCTTAATGAGTTCCATGTATGGGTCAGATGCTGCTTACTTTTAAGGTTTCTTGGGTGTATTACACAGGACTTCACCTAGCCTCATTTTGCTTATCAAATACCAAAAATCAAATACAGTTGATTAAATCAGCACAGAGCTGACAGATGGGAAGGGTTAAGAAAATGCATTTGTTCAGCAGCAAGAATTACATGACAGGAGGCTGTGTGCAAAACTCAAATAGGCTAAGACCCATTACCTCCTATTAAAGCAGGTTTAACCTCAGAGGAAATAGACATTCTTAACTGACTTGGGAACACGGTTCCAGGTTCTATAAGCTGAAGATTTTCTTACACCAAATCTTTAATCACATTACTTCTTTAAAAAAAACAAAAAAACCCACTGACCTGCAGGAGTTTCTTGAACTGCAGAACAGCCCTATGTAGATATAAGGGTGTGTTCATACACAGCTCACTGAAAGCTCATGTTTATTGCTATTACCAGCCCTGCAATTTTAGATACTCCTTTTTTATTTATTTATTTAAGACATACAATTTAAGACCAATAGTATATGTGCAATTATATCCAAAACAATATAGCACATTTATGTGTTGCCACTAAGTGTGCACTAGAAATGGAGTTTCAACTCTGTTTTGCAAGCCTGCACAGAGCTGCAACGCATCAAGGGCTCCCTAAAACCAGTCTACTTTCTGTGAGCTTACTAGCTAGTGTCAGTAGAGCTATGACTTGTCAGAGTAATTCTTGTACAACTAGAGGCTTTACAACACTTTGTTACTCTCTTTCTCTTCTACTTCAGTCGCTCTCGAAAGCGGATGCAGAATGTCTCAAACATCTCCATCACTGGCATGCTTATCATGTATCTTCTGGCTGCCCTCTTTGGATATCTCACCTTCTATGGTAGGTTAAATCCCTGTTCTCCACAGAATTTTCCCTCCCATTTTAAAGCAGACAAGATGGTTCTATCACACTGAGACTCAAGTGTTTTTGTATTTTCTGTAGGCCTAAATACATGTGTAAGCATTATTCAAATGTAACACACAATGTGTAACCTCCTGATTAAGCAATAAAATCTATCCAGCTGTCAGGCCGCAGGTTCTTCACTCATGAGAGACTCAGAGACACCTATCAGGGGGACCAGTTGTGAATCTCCTAATTTTGTAAACTCAGAGAACAAGCTGCTGTAAACTTGGCTCTTGGCAAAGGCCAAGAGTGGCCACACTAAAAATACTCTGCTGCTCAACTGTTTTACATGACATTGTTATGTTCTACCCACCCTAGATCTGACGCCACTAATTCAGCTTCATCTATGCTGAAAAACAGGTGCGAATCATTCTAGTGTAAAAAAAATATGGATGAGCTAAACTAACAGTAGGTAAACAGAGTAGCCCCTGTATTAGCACACCATTTTATGCAAACAGCACCTCTTTTTACCTCATTAGTTTCCCCATTACAGCAGGGAAGTAAATGATACAGCACAATCTGTTCTCTATCGCTGAGGCAAGAGCTGGGATGTCTGGGCAGAAGCCAAAGAGAGCTGTTCTCAGTTCAGTGAGTTGTTTCCTATTTTTTAGAGATACTGGAATACAAAGCATCACCTCAGATCTCCATTATTCTCATCATCCCTGAATGATGGGCTTGTACTGGTCAAGCTAGGAAAATTCCTCTTTTGTGCCTAGCCCATAGTGTGTATCTGATGACAGCAGCTGGGCCAAAGTCAATCTTATCTGGCTGCAGTATTAAAGACCTTTCTGCACATGCAGATATTGCTTAAGTGATTTAACTCCTTTCTGCTCCCTTTTCATAGGAGAAGTTGAAGATGAGCTACTTCATACATACACCAGAGTTTACACCTTTGACAGCCTCTTGCTGTCAGTTCGCCTGGCAGTGCTGGTGGCTGTAACCCTGACTGTGCCCCTCGTCCTTTTTCCTGTAAGTAACACAGCTGCCAAAGCTGAAACTGGGGCTTGCCCATACACTGACAATAAGTACTCATCACAGACTTTAACTGAAGACAAATAAGGCTGAGGTTTTTATTTGTGAGAGTCTGTTTTCTTATATGCAATTTGATCAGAGCAAGAAGCTTAGGTAGCTAGATTTGCAATCTGAAAGACTGAAATAAATCAGTTTCTATAAATAAAACAGAAATAAAGCAGGAGCAACCACTCTGTCTCCCCCTGGCTTTCCCCATGCTATATTTATCAGAGTAGCAGTGTCAGTACCAAAGATTTAGGGATATACTGAAACCATGCATGAGATTTCCTAATACAGACATAGGCACCTACTGTAGCATCCAAACTCCAGGCATGTGCAGCTCAGGCCATGTGCTGTGCCAGACTGCCAGACCTGGCAGACAAAGTAGAGGGGCAGAGACTCTGTGCACATTTCGCATGCTAGAGCCTATGGACAGGGCAGGAAGCCAAGTGCCAGAAAACACAGGCAATTAAGACTCAGACCATAGTCAGATGTCTGAGTAAACTTTGGAACTTCTTGGTACTGTTCACAGGAAAAAAAATGCAATATCCAGGGACAGAAAGGAACAAATCATTCTGCAGAAGCACTGACCCTCCTTAGGGATCAATCCCCACTTGAAGAGTAGATCTCCATGCTCCTCAATGAACAGGACGGTCCCTTGTGCCTTCCCTGGACTATTGAACAAGGGAGAAAATAGTTGATTCTGGTCATTAAGCTTTGGGAGGTGGTGTGCTGTTGGTATGGCATGTACAAGCCTGGGATGCTGCTGGCAGGCTCCCAGGAATCCATGTCACACTGCAGTGTTCCCATCTGATAAGATTGCTAACCCTGGCATCCTGCTGCTCTGCTGTCTTGGATGCAAACATGAGCTCTGCATAGGTACTGTTTCCAGGCTTGCTGACAAATACCAAAGTGTGGTGATCACCACTCCGGGCTGCCTACCAAAAAAAAAAAAAAAAAAAAAAGACCTGGTGTAAAGCATCCAGAGTGATCTGTTCATGTAGCTCAGAGCATTCCAGTGCTCTGCCTGGAATGTTTAAACCAGTGACTAAATGCTTAAATTAGACTTAACTAACTGATCGGTCTTCATGGGAAAACAAAATAAGGGCATTGCAAAAGCCAGATGTAGCACTTCCACAGATTCACAGATTTCGTCAAATTGGAAGGGACCCTCAAAGGTCATCTTGTCGCCCTTGAAGTAAGCAGGGACACATCCAACTAGATTAGGCTGCCCAGAGCCACATCAAATCTGATCTTGAATGTCTCCAGGGACAGGGCCTCAACCACATCCCTAGGCAACCTATTCCAGTACTTTACCACTCCCATTGTAAAGAACTTTCTCCTATGTCCAACCTAAATCTACCCTGCTCCAGTTTAAAACAATTGCCCCTTGTCCTATCACTACAAACCCTTCTAAACAGTCCCTTCCCAGCCTTCCTCTAGGTTCCTTTCAGATATTAAAATGTAGCTCTAAGGTCTCCCAGGATCCTTCTCTTCTCCAGGCTGAACAGCCCCAGTTCTTTCAGCCTGTCTTTGTAGGAGAGGTGCTCCAGCCTCCTGATTATCTGTTCCATGATCTTCCAAGGCATAGAGGTAAGTCTGAGAGGTTGCTAATTTCCATAGTCCTCTTTTTTCACTCTTTGTAAAAATGGGCACAATGTTTCCCTTCTTCCAGTCTCCAGGGACTTCACCTGACTGCCAGCCAGGGCTTTTCAAATATTTTGGAGAGTGGCTTTGCAATATCAGTCAATTCCTTCAGAACTCTGGGATTCCTTCAGAACATCAGGTCTCATAGATTTATGTATGTTCAGGTTCCTCAGGTGGCCCTGAATTTGATCTTCCCTTACAGTGGGAGCAGTTTTATCCCATTGGTCCACACCTTGTAGTCCTTTGACTTGGGAGGGGGATGGAGCAAGACTACCAGTGAAGACTGAGGCAAAAAAGTTATTGAGCACCTCAGCCTTCTCCTCATCTGTTGACACCAGCTCTCCATTCTCACTCCTCAAAGGGGGTAAACTTTCTTTAAACTTTAGCTGCTGGTTGTTGTATTTGTAGAAGACCTTTTTGTTACTCTTTGCTTCCCTTGCCAGGCCTCTAGCCATTCCTTGGCCTTCCTGACCTCATCTCGACACAACTAGGCTTTTAGCTTTCTGTATAATCATTTTTATACCTGAATAATGTGTAAAGGCTAAGCAGATACACACCATAAGAAAAAAAAGAACTGACAAGAAAATATCATTTGCTTGTAAAGCAGCATATCAAACAATGCTGGCATATCAGGACAGACAGCTCAGCAGATTTAATTACTCCAAATAAGCAGCACCGTTGTATTAACTACTTTTTTATCAACTGTCATATTTGTATTTTATCATAGTCAGAGTTTATTCTTAAGGGGAAAAAAAAATATTGCTTTGCCAAAAAAATTGCAGAGCTATGTACCATCAGTCACTGTAAAACTTTGGTTAGATAGCTTCATTTTAAGGACTATGTCACAGCAGAAATTGTACAGAAGATGCTGACAATAAGAGAACAGGAATGCAGGCAGCAGTTCTTTGGTGGCATAAAATTTGTTTACACCAGCTCAGGGGCTGAATAAAATTTTTGCAGTCTGCCTCCCTCTGAAAAACACAAAATGCAAAATTCATGCTGTTTTTTCAAATTATGAACTCCAAGTCTGCCAGAACCCCATATATTTATTGAATTGCCAAGCTCATCAGGAAACAGATCTCTGTTTTTTGAAAACAACCAAAGAGAAATGAGTTTTGAGCTTTTTTCAATGTAAAATACTTTGTTCATCTTCCACATTTCAAGTCTTTTAAGTTAATCATGGTACTTCAGAGAAAGACTGTCTCCAGCCACTAAAGGGGTTTGCTCTTAACCTTTTTCCTGCTTACCATCTTTGCTGATGAAAATACAAAAAAAACCTCCCTCTGTGTTGTGTGAGAAAGTACAGGGAAAAAAGGATCCTCTGCAAATAGCTTTTAGGTATACAATTTCCAAGTGACACTGAAAAATGTGCTCTTATTTTGAGAGACAGAGATATGTATATGTATATATTTAATGGAAATAAAAGAACAGTATGCTCTTTCTTTCACAAAAATAAATGACAGAACTCCCATAGGATTTTCAGAGGGATCAGGTTCAGGAATACAGTAACTCATATTTCACTCATGTATTTTTGGCCTGCTGATTAGTGTTCATAGTGGGGTCTTCTTTGGGGATGTTTTTTTGCTGGTATTAGCATCTTTCAGTTGAAGAGATTTTATGTCCCTTATTTCACACCCTGTTTACTTGACTTTCTTTTGCATTGCAAATATTTGAGTTTCTGCATTAAAAGGTGAACCCAGTTCTCAAGAAACCTACATCAGAGTGAGATTACATTAAGGGAATCAAAGACTGCAAACACATTTCTGCAGTCAGAATTTCTCATAGCAAAAGTAACTACCACAGATCATTTTTTAAAAATGAAAAGTGAAGATAAATTAATTACTGTTTTGCTTTCCCTGCTGGTTTTTATCTTACAGATCCGGTCATCTATCAGCACATTGCTGTTTCCCAAAAGGCCGTTCAGCTGGATAAGACATTTCCTGATTGCAGCAGTAATTCTTGCTTTTAACAACCTCCTTGTAATTTTTGTCCCTACTATTAAAGACATCTTTGGATTCATTGGTAGGTTTCATAAATACTTATTGTTTACTCTCTTAATTCTTTCCACAACATATTTATATTCATAGCCTGAATGACAGTCTCAGTTTGAGTCTTAGAGTAGAATAAACACAAAATAAATTTAAGATGGAAATAAAAATTCCAAAGCAGCTGGCAGACACAGCTCAATGCTACCCAACTTCTTTGCACACTTGCATGAAGCACAAGAAATCAAATAATCCCAACAGAAAAAAAGGGTAAGGAATTCCCATTTGACAAAAAAAGGCACTTGGTACATGTGAAGAAGAGGGAAATCTCCTTTGGTTTTCAAGAGTCTATAACCTGGACCAAATGTATTAATTTTCAAATAGCAACTTTCCCCAGAAAAAGGAGGAAAGTGACACACTTATCATATACACAGCTCTCTCTCTGTCTCTTTCTTCTGGTTAGTTAGCATGGAGACTCTTCTGACCATGAAGAGTCTCCATGCTCTGAGCTGCTGAGGAATCAGGGATGCAGATGCCCTTGAGAAAGACACTTGAATGGGCTTTCTGCCTTTTTCATATTTTATACTCAACACAGGCAGCTGTTTTGCTCATCCCCGCTTTTTACACCTGGGTCACCACATGGAGAGGAGAAGAATAGGTACTTTCAGGGCACAGATTATGTCTCTTTTCAACACCTGCTTTCCAGGATCATAACTTCCTGGGAGCACCTGTTTGTCCTTGCTTCACCAGCTCACGTAGAGTTATCCGTATCACAGGCAGATATACCAGTATGAACAAGTCCTCTTGGTAACAAGTTGTCTCTCTGGGCGTAAGTGCCTGTTCAGACACCTATCTCTCTTCACAAATGCTGTCTACAGACAGAGGTCTTTGTACAGGTAGGCTTGAAAGAGCAACTACCTCCCCACACGCTGTCTTTTGCAGGTGGGACACATTGCTTACATGTCCAAGCACAGCACTCAGCTCTTCTTTCCATTACAGGTGCTTCTTCTGCTACAATGCTGATTTTCATCCTCCCTGCTGCCTTCTACCTGCGGCTTGTTGAGAAGGAGCCCATGAGGTCTCCCCAGAAAATTGGGGTAAGGGACCTGGCAGCAACCGCAAAAGGAAGGGTGGGTGGGTGTGTGCATTCCACTGGTCACAAATACTCAGACCTTTGACTTGCAACATCCAGCAGTTGCTCATAAATGGTACTTTCTCACTCAAAATACAGGCCTGGCAGTGTGATTCACCTTAGCAAAAAGAGCCAGGCTTCACAAGCCAAAATCTTTATTGCCCTACTGATATACAACATAGTCTAGGTTAAGTCACTAGAAAAGGGCTTTAATTTAATCCAATCTAAGCTCTAGTTAACACCTGCATTTGCATAAATAATACCAAAACAGCACATAAGGTGCTGCTGCTTCATGCTAGAAGGCCATCTGTGGATTAACAAGATCTGAGGTCAAGGTTAAGAAGGAAGTTGTGCTGCGGAAATAATTAAGTAATAGTGAACTCCTCACGGAGATAGAACCATACACCTACAGGACACACATCTGAAGGTCTATCATTTACACACAGCAGGTGTTTATATGTTATGCTGGACTGCCACATTTGCACCTTTCATCCTGGATGTCAACAGCTCTCTACACATTTAACAATATTGCCCAGGAGATGTCCTTTGAAAATTTCATCAGAAGAGTCACTGATGAAATACCTCTGCAGGCACATAATGTAAATAGAAGCAGATGTACTATATATATACACATGTTCACAAAAATCATGGAATCATGATGCTGCCAAGTATAAAGGACAAAGGTTGTTATCATAATATTATTTCTGATGATGACTTTTGGAGCTGCTAATTTAGACACGGTGAATATTTTTTGATGTGTCTTTGTTCATGCTTCATGCTGCTGCGTTAGGCACACCTAGAATTTCACACCCTGCACTGAGATCACATACAACATTCACCTTTGTGTTGCAAAGCACAATATTAAGTGTGTGGGAGGATTACGATAAACTAAAGCCCTGCTAAAGTGGAGTGACTATAAGCATCTCAGTCACTTGAATATATACAGAAATGCCTTCAGAGAAAAGAGATGGGCTTACCTGTTTGTCTAATAGGGATTTAAAGGATTAACTCTGAAGATGTTCTTGATTCAGAGCCAATGATCATTCATTGAAAGTTGGTCAGTTTTTAAAGAAAAACTGTTCCTCTGTAATACTTTTTATTATTATTATTTGTAGTAATAAAGTGGGGGGGAGGGGTGTTTGTTTGTTTGCTTGGTTTTTTTCCAGATCTAGTCTTGTAAAGCCTGAGTTTCTTGGACTAACTTTGATTCATATAGCCCTATATTACATTAGTTGGGCTTTAGTCACAGGGAATTACCCAAACTCATGCCCTGGATGTTGCATTAAATATGGTTGCAATGGGATAGTCTGTGAACTACAGTCTCTTCAGTCACTCACTATATTAACAAAACTTTATTTTCCAATTGCAGGCTCTAGTTTTTCTCATAGTTGGCATAATCTTCATGATTGTGAGTATGACTCTTATTGTAATGGACTGGATTTACAGTTCCCCAAGTTCCAGACATCACTAACGTGCAGAGACAACCAAGTGTTTTTTATACCATAAATGTTCCTATTGTGTGCTCAGAAGGACACCAAATGGGACTGTTATTCCTAGCTAGTAACTGCAATATTTTGAAGACAGTTTCTGGTAAGGTCACTGTACTCTATGTCATTATTTATGCATTAGGAACCTGAGGTGAAATGAAATGTGTGTGGTATGGATGCTTACTATTTTCAAAACCAAAATAACTGTGTACATAGTCCTCAAAAATACCTTGGTGTCATCCTTTTCAACCTCTCCCATCATGCTAGTAACCACCATTCCTAGAGCCTTGGGAAACTCATAGATAGAAAACCATCTATTGCCTTGTTTTCTGTCTGTAGCTCATGGGATTGGCTTCCAAGCTTCAAGAGAAAGGGCACAGTTTCTGTAGGGGATCTGAAAATTGACTTATCCCTACCAACTTGTCTATCAGAAAAATGATGGCTTTGATACGCCAGTGGGCAAAGATGAGCATCAGATTTGTTGCCCAAATTCATCACCCTTGGTGGGTGATGGCTATTGTGTAGAATAAATCTTTCTGGCACAGACACTGTGCTGGGGCTTGTCCCTGGGGAAAAGTTGAGGATTTGTGTTTTGTTGTTAAAAATTCCTGTGCTGGAAATGTCAGGTATTTCTGCCATGGGTTTGTTGTGGTTGTTGTTTTTGTTGTTTTCTTTTTTAATTTTCATGTGAGCTTGCATCACTGAACAAGTTGTGTCCTCCCTAGAAACTTGTCTTCCATTCTTGTTCGAATCTGAGGAGACCACAATGTGTGGCAAAGCACCCTACCCAGTATTTTTCAGTACTTGTGTATTTGATAAATGTTCAGTGCAGGAAACTGTAATTTGCTATATATAAATATATATATATATACACACATATTTATGTACATATTTTTTTGTTTGTTTTCCTCTAGTTATAAAAATGTTACCCTGTGGTAAATAATTTTTTGGAAATTTTTTTATGTGTCACTCTCTTTTCATAGCCACACACTTAATATTGTTTTGAAGAAAAAGAAATTGAATTCGTGGGTTTATAAAAGTTTCAGCAGTGTTTGAAATATACCTGTAGCAAGCGCTGTTACCTGTGTAAAAAACACATTCAGATGTTTACTATTCATATTACAATAAATTGCAAGATGTTTTCCTCAAGAATTTTCAATATGGGCCTCAAAGTTCTGTATTACCAGTGTGCCCACCAAATTTGGGTATGTTGTAGGTTAAGAGAAATCAAGAGTTAATTGGTATAACTGTAAAAAAAAGCCCTCCAGAGGCTAGAGAGTCCCAGGGAGACGGGCAGTTCATCCCAGGATATTGTAATCTGTTATTCTATTCCGTTTTCCTGTATCTCTCTATTTAAGGGAGTGTACAGCAAATTCTCTCTCTTCTCCATCTCAGGACACATGTGCTATTATATCATGGTTTGTGGGGGAGAGGCTTTCTCCTGGCCTTGGCTGGCAGTGAATTTCCAGCTATGCCACTGGGCCTCTTGAAGCCTGCAGTACACGTGGCTCTGGGAGGCGAGGAGAGTTTGGCTGCTCTTGAGCCTGCTGAGGCTGAGTGGGGTGGAGGTTTCTGGAAGGCTCTGGAAGGCTTTGTCCTGATAGGCGCAGGTGAAGAGCTGAGCCTAACTTATGAATGTATTCCTTTCACCTGAATACCTTTTGTATATATTCGTAAACAGATTTTCCATTTAAACTTCCAATCCAGTGTGGAGCATTTTTATTTTACTCCCTGGGAAGGGGTAAAACATCTTTTCTGTCCTTTTGCCCTGGCCAGCTCATGGCTCAAAACTAGGACAAGGTGGCTCGATCGGTTGGTGTGTCTTAGCTTGTCTATGCATATGCTAGTATTCAACATCATATGCAATTAAGCTATTCAAAGGAGAAGACGTTACTGACAATCTCAAGTGTCTCATGCTATGCAGCTGTGCAAGACAGGGAAGAAAAAAAAAGAAAAAGAAAAAAGGGGAGAAAGGTTAAGTTCTGTGTTACACGGATGCTTAATTAACACTCGGTACCCTCCAGACTGTGAGTTCAGCTGTGCTATGGAGCGCCTACTACATATGGTCTCTGTACACACTAGGAAAAAACAGTCAGAGAAGTCACATTAACCCCATAGCAGAAGGAATGAGTGGGAAGGTGCAACTGCTGGTTTTAACACATACAAATCCAGGCTCATGTGATTGGAGTTTCCATTTTCCAACTTATAAATCTGTTGTGCGCACCTGTGAACTCAGAAAGCCATAAAGCACACAAAAGTTGTCTCTGCTCCCTCTACAGCTTTGCTCAAAATTCTCTGTGTATATAGATGTGTGTATACTTATGGGCTAACCAGAAAAGCATAGGAAATATATATTCCATGCCTACTGATGCCTTTGTGAGCTATTTTCTATGATCACTTGAGTATTGTATCCTTAATATACTGGGGCACACTTCCTCGTGAATATGAAATCTCAGTTTGCGTTCTTTGAAGAAAAAAGTGCCAATAATTTTTTGCCCTATACAAATAATGCTGCATTATTGCTGAAGAGACCTTTGACATTGAATAGTAGTAAGACATTCACACACCTCTCTTCCTGCTACCAGGAGTTACATTGATGCAAGAAATGACCTTTAACTGCATCCTTACTTCAGAGCAAAAGGACATACAGTGACTGCAGCTGCATGTAGAGACTTAGAAATTCATTACATAACTCACTGCTTTTCCATGGCACAAAACTGTTGGTGTCCAAAATGGAGGTAGAGAGTCTATAAAATATTCATTTTTCAAGTTAAAATATGCTGGCCACAATAGCATGCAGCTGTAAGGGTAGTATTGCATACTTACTTTTTAGCACTGCTTGGGAATGGTGAAGGTTGACGTTTCTTGTTTGCTTTGTAATGGGGACCCTAGGCCTTCTCAGGATTTTTGTTACAAAACCACCCATGGATGTATAATAAATAAGTTTTTTTCAAAGACTGTAAGCCAGTTTTGATTCTTAGGCTAGCAGGTGAAGGAATGTTTTTGAAAAGCAAGCAGAGTCAAACAGCTAGCTCTAACACGAGAGCCACTAAAACTCCATTCCATTTTAAGACAGTAATTTGTGTACCCATATATCTGCAGATAAGCAAGATGGCAGCCCCTTCGTATAACAATCCTTTTGCATGCCCTGTTTAGTATCTAATCACGGAGCTGTGCAGACATCACTGGCTAGAGACCGGCTGGCATTAAAAGCAGAGTTATCTGTGCGATACCGAATGCCTCATTCTATGGAGCATGGGATTAGCTGGGATACACAGTACAGCAGCTAAGTATAGTCACTGTTAGGAGCATGCACCAGATGGTACTGCTCTGTATAAATACTTACTATCATTGCAGCTGTAGGTTTTCCTGCTGTTACATATTTGTCTGGTGTATAATCATAGCCCAAAATATACTAGGCTATGTACCGCTCCAGCACCGATGAGCTCATGTGAGAACCATGCTCCCAGACCCAGCCAACATTTGCAACCTACCCACTAAGGAGGGAGGCATTGCAGACCCAGATGCTTGTTCAACACCTCTGACACAAACATTGTTCCTGACTTTCTCTTTCCCTTGTGGTTAGGAATCCTTGATTCCTTGTAGCGTCTCCTTAGCTCTGTCTTGGTGGCTCTTCAGATATAAATCTCCTTTGCATAGAGTTTGTTTTAATTAAACTATTAAAATTCTGCCAAGTGAATGAGAGGAGTTAAAGAAAAGAAATGGTATGTCAAGAGAAAAAAGGATGCAATGAAAATGTATTAGAAATTTTATCATTCATAGAGGTCTGTCATTAAATGAACAGGACAGGAATGCCAGAAGTGCTATAGCAATAAAAATCAGGAATAATAACTAAATATTTCTGCTTTGGACTTGGGAAGAGGTAAAACAAGGGACACTCAGAGAGGGCAAAGTCCTCTCTAGTCCATAAATAATCAAAGATTATGTTAAACAACGTCTATCTGAGAGAAGGGCAAAAGGCCTAGATAAACCACAAACCAGCTGGCTCTGGTGTTAATTTTCAGTAAACCCTTACATGCTTGGCTAGATCTCAATGGCTGACATAACAGTAATCAGAGCTAGTCAGCAATTACTCACCGAGAGGTCTACTTGGTGTCATAGGTGGAAAATTTCCATTCATTTGGCTTTAAAATTCGATGGAAGATTTACTGAAAGTGTGGTATTGCAACAAAATTCTGCCAGATCCCAGGCAGACCCATGTGGAAACCTGCCTGCTTTTTCATTAAACTGACTGCTTCCAGAGGTTACAGTTGGAAGTCCTGGCCTCCAACTCCCCTGGCAGTTGTGTTTCCCAGGAATATGAACCTACTGTAGGTCCAGCCCACTAACACCCAGCCCAGGCAGCCAAGGTGCTTTGGCTTAGGGTCCAGGGTGAGGTCTAGGATGCAGAGTTTCCTCTGATGGAATTTGGCCTCAGTGCTGCAGTGGCAATTCTGTCAGTATTTCTGTGTTGTACTGTACTGTCCAGTAGCATCCTGAAAACAAACAAGCAAACTAAAAAATAAAAACAAAACCAAACAATGACAAAACAAAACCTTGCAAATGTTTTTAGTTAATTAAATCATCACTTACTGCAAACGAGCTTGTGCTGAACTCAGGTGATGAAGACTCCTTTCATAAAGCATGAGAGATACCAAGCTAGAAGGGATATCATGTAACTTCTTATTCCACATCTGGGTTAGATAACAGTCTTAGGTTAGAGTTTGAAGACAACATTGGCTCCAGGTTCTCATTTCAGACATTTAGTAAAGTCCAAGGGGGGAAAAAAGGTGGGGGAAAAAAAAGGCAAAAAAAAAAAATGGCGTGTGTTACCTGGTCTCATAACCACCAAGTCCTGCAAAGAGCTGCTGTTTCCAGATATGCAGGAGACACTGCTCATACTTCAGTACACTCTGGATGCTGAGATGCTGGGGAGCATTTGCAGTGCTGCAGAGCTTCTGCCTTCATCAGCAAAGTGTAACACTGAAAGAGGTTATGTCATGTGGAGCCTAAGTCCCGCTGCCCACCTGGTGAGACAAGTTCTAAACCCAATGCTTTGGAAATCAGTACACTGTCCTAATTTTGCTATGTGAAATTAAATTGAGACCTTGTTCTGTTACTAACAATGAAACAGAAGTTGTTTAACACCCAGCAGAAGCAAAACTAAACATAAAAGGATGCTGGCTCTCCAGGACACGTTGAAGTGGATGTTTCCACAAGCTCAAATGGAAAGTGATCTCAGCATTCATTCATCTTTATATGCAACGTGTGCCTCTCCTGGCATATTTATCTTAAGGCTTGGGAAAATTACCCTGTCCTCAGTAAAAAACTGTCTACACATAAATTATTGCCTAGCTGTTTATTCCCAAAAGGAGAGTCTATACCTCTTCTCTGGGGGAAGCTGATTGATGGCAGGAAGTGAAGGCAGAAAGTGATGGCTCAATGTCAGCCTCCTTTTCCCTCTATGACCAAGGTGAAACTTTTGTCTTTTACACCACAGAATATCCAACCCTTCCCACCCTTTCTTGCTTAGCTGCTTAGGCTAAGCTTTAACACAAGGCTTAGCTTTTACACAAGCAGCTCAAGCAATTGACTCAGTCTTCAGTCTGCCATGGTCAAACTACCACAACAAACAACTTCATGTACATGAGTTCGTACAAGTGCTCACAAGAGGATTGACACTTCTCCTATAACTTGGTCCATCCTGAGCAAACTTAGAGGGCTTAGATAAAAAAGTTTCTGAACTTCCTCAGGAAGAAGCAGCTGCTGAGACAGACATCTTTTCACATAGGCTACCTTATTTTCCATTTCCTACAGATCATTTGCTGGTCTCCCCTTGGCTTGCAACAACCTCTCCTCACCATTCAGAGGCACTTCAGCCTAATACATCACTAGTGGACACAAATAGATGTCCTACTTATGTCCTCAGAGCCCTATTGCAAGGGTCAGGAGCACCTGTTTCTTTCCTTCAGCTACAAAGTGATATAAGTTATGTATATCTGGAACCTGCAAACATGTCCCTGAAGACATTCGAGATCAGAGTCGATGTGGCCCTGGGCAGCCTGATCTAGTTGGAAGTATCCCAGCTCACTGCAGGCAACTGGACAAGATGACCTTTGAGGGTCCCATCCAGTTCAATCCAATCTGTGAATCTGTGAACTGATATTAATTTTCTTATGGAGTCTGGGCTTATACCTTTTGCTCTTAATAATGGTTTTGCCCTCTACAATTTGTTTTATGAACCTTCTGCAAAATGCCATTCTGACATTTTTTTAATCCAGCCTCAAACAAACATTTGAATTACCCCCTGCTTTTACACCCATGAGTAACTGGACAGATACAGGCTCAACAGAAAATTGTGTTCCCTGTTATTTTCTCCAGGAAATCTTATGTCAAACCCTAGGCTGTTGAAGGGAATGTGGCTCATTATGTTGCTCATTAAGAGCCTTCAAGACACTGAATACTGTTACTAACCTTGCCCATAATACAGCTAAAGCAACAGTAGGTAATTAAAGCAACTGAGCTCCTAGAAGCTGTTGGGAAATCAAAGACGAGATTAGTCACAAAGTAAGTTTCCCTAAAACCATCTCCAGTGCCCAAGATTTCATAGTAGTATGTGAAATACATCAATTTGCATTCCATCTAACAGCATTCATGGTGGAGGGAGTCAGGCAACCCAGTCAGGGCTGACTCATTTTCTTATATGCACTCATACAAACTACTAGAGCCATGAACAGACATTTTAGTTAAATGGAAATATTTTACCTGACTTCAGGTACAAAAGAAAGACAAAGGCAAGCTCAATATTTCTGTTTTTTTAAAAAAAAATGAAGGTTTTACTAGAATCCTCTGGATTGGACCTGACTTGTTTCCTTCCCATAGATACTGCCACCAACAGCAAAGGGATCTCATTCTTCACCTCAGAAGCTGGGAGCATGCTGTTAATACCAATTCAATCTGTACTCCAGCAGCTTTGAAGCACAATACCTACCATAAGGGCATGGTTACTTACTTAGTATAGGTGAAGTTCTTCTAACACTGGAGTCAACTAAGTGCAAAAGTCCTTAGCCAGCATCTTCCAAGTTCAGTGCCGAACCAGAGAAAGACCTCACAGTTGTGTGCATGTGTGAATTAAAAAAAAAAAAAATAGAATGCTTAGTACAGTCTGACAGAATATTTTGATTGGTTATCATGGTAAACAAAAAAAAAAGTAAGCTGTAAGAATAAGAATAAAAGTATAAGAATAAGAAAATAAGAATAAGAAAGAATAAGAAGAATAAGAATAAAAGTCTTCTACAGTCAAACTAGGTTGTTTCCAGGCCAAAGGAGATTTTCTTCAGCTTCACTTTCAGTTTTTCCTTTAACCATATGCCCCATAACCAGTGACTAAAATTAGCTAAACTGTGTATGGGTACTGGCAATAAAATGTGAATATCAGGAGAAGGGAGTCTGCAGGGCATGCTGAGCATTGCCTTCTGGCACCATGGAGCCAGACACAGCATTTTCTCTTATTTAACCAGCTGCCAGTAAGACAGGCAACTCTTTTGCCCTACTGGACACAGAGAATGCTTACATGAGCAAGCATTTGAAACCAGTAGCAGGTCACCCCAAATGCCCAAGACCAGCCTGCCTGTCACAGAAGGCTGTGCCACATGTTCCAGCCTCAGTGGCAGCTCCCAGGAATAGTTTTTTTCCCTCTGGCAGCTCCAACCATAAATTGCTTGTTGTAGTCTTGATTCCCCTCACGAAAGCTAAAAATAGTTTTCCCGAAAAACAGCAAAGAACAGTGAAATGAAGAGAACTTCAGACTTTTTAAACATTATTACTGAGTGACTGAAGAGGAGAGCAGACACAGGCACTTTTACCCTTTGCAATACAGCATTCTGCACATGGGAAGACAACCTGTGGTGTTTGTGCTCCCAGTTTCCACATTCTGAGCACTAGAAATTACTCCATCACCTTCTTTGATTCTTATATTGTGTCTATCTTTATCTTTTTATAATTGCTAGTGTTCACACTGGAGGTCTGTGCTAGTTACTACAGCTATCTAAATATTACATTTTAGCATCTATTGTTGAAATCACCAAGGATTTAAAAATTACTGGTTGTATCCATCCCCTTAAGGAATAATGAAAATTGAAAAAAAAAACACCTTTTTATTTACTGTGGTAGATTTATCAGTACATTCATATTGGTATATAGCCATTTTGAAAGTGATGAACAGAAAACAAGGAACAACCAGTCACCAGAATGACAGAGTATTCCCCCTGACCCTCGCTTCATATGGGAGATATTAAAACCTTTCTTCTGTGCTGGAGCACAGAAGGTGGGGAACTACAAAAACACTATTTTTTTTTCTCCAGCATCTGCTTAATTATTACCCATGTGCTCTGCACTCCTCATTCCTGAACACAAAAGTACTTCGCTCATGACAGTTGTCATGCAAAGAGATCACAGAATCACAGAATTATTGAGGCTGGAATAGACCATTAGACCAATAGAGATCATAAAGTCCAGCCTGTGAACTAACACCACCACATCCACTAGACCATGTCACTAAGTGCCACATCCAATCCTTCCTTAAACACCTCCAGGGACAACGACTCCACCACTTCCCTGGGCAGTCCATTCTGGTGTCTAATTAACCTTTCCATGAGGAAGCACTTCATAAAATCCAACCTAAACCTGCCTTGGTGCAGCCAGGGGCCATGCCCTCTCATCTTGTCACAAGTTGCCTGGCAGAAGAGCCTGACCTCCACCTTACTACAACTTCCTTTCAGGTAGTTGTAGGGTGTGATAAGGTCCCCCCTGAGTCTACTCTGGGCTAAACAACCTCAGCTCCCTCAACCTCTCCTCATCAGACTTTCCCTCCAGTCCCTTCACCAGTCTTGTCACTCTCCTCTGGACCCACTCCAGCACCTCAATATCTTTCTTGAAGTGAGGGGCACAGAGAGCACCAATGTGCAAATGAATTCACCAGGATGATTGCTGCCCCTTTGGGAAGACATACAATCTGTGATGGCTAATACAAAACCACTCATTGCTATAGCAACACTCACACTAATATATTTTTTCACAAAGATCCAATCCCCAAGGGACTCGTTCAAGCCTTCATGAAAAGTTTTAGCTCTCCAATGAGAGAGCAGGCACAATCCCATGAGATGGAGACAGCCAATACACCATCTACTGTGAGAATTACTGGTCACTTGGGGCTGAGACAAGTGATGGGAAATAGTTTGTGAGAAACCCCACATCTGACTAAAACCATCCAGAGCTAACCAAATAACAGATGTATTCATAACAATCCAGGTCTTCTATGACAATGCACAGAAATCAGTAAATATGGAGTTAACTGCTTGCCCTGGTGAGTTAGATCATCTCTGCTGAGGTATGAAGACTTGATATGCCATATATCTAGAATGGACTGGCATGAAGTTATTCCAGTAAAAGCAAGTCAAAAAATTTACATGCACCTAAAGTGGCAACCAGATCACGAGAAGGAACATATTAAATGTGTTCCTGAAATAGTTCCCTGAAATAGTTTTAAAGATTCCCCATATAGTGTCTTTTCATGGAAGAAAATCACGCAAGCACTAATTCTAAGCATGTGCTTTATTCCATCACATTGTCACCCCTGTATAAAATCAGTTGCAGCATAATCCTCTGGGCTTTTTTTCTGGTTTGTCTTTGTCTCCCATATTCATTGAAATCAGGGACACAAAATATAATGTGTTGAACACCTGACATACTGAACACAATGTGCAACACTGCTGACTTTTGAGTTTAAATCTCTGCACACAGAGAACTGAGTTGAATGTTAAAGGTTTGCACTGATCTACTGATAATATTATGTGTCCTTTGAAAGCTGAGTAGTAATACTAGTAGTAGCATTAGTAGTAGCAGCTGAAATTTTGACCAGTCTTCAGAAAGTGTTTGTCAGCTGCTTTTTGTTATATCTGTCCATAGTTATATCCTCATCAGAGATTAGGCAGAAGAAAGACAGGGACATAACCTGACAGCAGAAAGCTCATGCATCCAGTCCTGGGATTTATGTAATATAAGGAACTGTATTTCCCATTTTCCTTTTCAGTGCCTCTCTTCACACTGATGAGCCTCAGCCTGGAACACTGTGATTTTTTAAGACAACTGGCTTGTGTGGGTAGCTATTTTACACATGATTGGACAAAGCTACATATGGTAGAGGTCACAGGGTTGGAGGAAAGTTGTTGTCATGTGCACAGTGTGTTGTTTACACAAGGCAAGATGTCTTTGTTTACTAGACACTGATTAGGTTTTTTTGGTTTTGGTTGGTTGTTTTTTTGTTTGGTTTGGTTTTGGTTTTGTGTGGGGTTTTTTGTTTGTTTTGTTTGTTTTTTGTTGGGGTTTTTTTGTGTTTTGTGTTGGGGGTTTTTCCTCATTGGCACTGTTCACTGACATGTCTCCATGTGAACTGTTAGCCTCAGCAACAGCCTTTAGACAAAAGAATCAGAAACATCCAGAAATTGCCCCAGCCAATGCCTGTGGACAATCTCACTGGTACTTATGCCTGGAGAAAGCATCTAGCCACATATATCTGACAAAAAGTTTTTAGCATTAGCAAAACAATATAAACTGCTAGCGGTCAGACGTTACATCTTTCCACAAAAGGAATCTAGCCACAGCAAACACAGCTGCTTGCTGGCTGTCAGGATCACCCACCCTGGCATTTCACCCAGCACTGCCCAGACATACTTCCCAGAGCTCACTGGCATGGCTTGAACCCAGCAGGCTGACTGTGCTCTGAAACTCCAGGCAAGTGCTCACAGTGTCTCTGCTGTGGGGCGTGAAGATCCACCAAAGGGCAGTAACGTCACAAAGAGCAAGTGATATTTCAAGCACTGAAGTCCTTTCTCCACTGAACGCATGCCTGTCCATCATCACACACAGGGTCACGAAGGCCAATGCTTGATACCTTTTAACTTTCAGGTTATGAGTAAAGTCCATACCAAAACAAATCAGCTGATACCTGTTCTCTGATCTAATCTACCTATTGTAACTACGTTGCTATTTCCTGGTCACTCGTGCCTGCCAAAAAGGAGCTGACGAATAATTTCTGCCAGGCCTGTCGCTTTAAGCATCCCCTTCAAACTGATTGCATAAGAGCCTGATAAGGTGACAGGTCACACACAGCCACTGCTGCTCTATGGCACCTTGCAGAGAGCAGTGGGTGCTGTCTGTCCAGCCCTTTGAGGAAGATGCCATGAGCTGCTGACATGACATCAGAATAATGTCACATAATACCTGAGGCATCAAGCAGTGGTGGGGTGGCAGAAATAAAGCCAACCTTAAAATGACAGATTTTTCCACATAAGATGTTACATTTAAAAATAAATAGGTAGGTAGATAGGTAGATAGGTAGATAGATAGATAGATAGATAGATAGATAGATAGATAGATAGATAGATAGATAGATAGATAAATAAACTTTTCACCAGCTGAGGAAATGCAGGCCAGTCCCTAGGCTAATATACCATTGAACTGAGATGGAGCAAATGTGTCTTTCTTGACTCTATAAGGTTGTTTGACTGTTTTAAAGGAAACAAACCAAAACAATCCTGACACAATTTATGTGGGATTTAGATGTAGGGGAAAAAAAAACATAGACGTGGTGGTTCATAATTTCAACATTTCTATCATCATGATTTTCATTACTGCTGCCATGAGTAGCAAAGAAAGATTACAGGGGATGAAACAATCCCATTTCAAGTGCACTAAGATCCTGTCTTTGCCTTCTTTGGGAAAATGGCAGCAATTAATTATCTGGGGAAAAAAAAAAACATTGCAAACAGCGCTGAACTGATAAAGGAACTGAGGCTAAGCTCATCACAATAACCATAACACCAGTAGAAATTATTGAAAATCAAAACAGGATCACCTCATTTGTCCCACGAGAGAGGATTTGCTCAGACACCACTGAGAACTTCCATGAGCTGCATCCTAGAGTAAGTTTGGAGGGAATACCAATAGCCATGAAGACGAGTAGAAGAAAAGATCCTTGAGCAGTTCATTCCCTGAATACTTACCCAGGGCACCAGGCCAGTCCTGGAGCCCTTGCTGCTGGAGCTCACACCAACACCAGCACCTGAAAAGGTGAAGCCATAAAAGGTGTGGTCGTGCTGTGGAGCAACATGTCTGCCACAAGGCTTACCCTCACCAGCACTACCATTTCAGTCTGCTCTCCATTACCAGTCAGCAGATTATCTTCTCTGCAGGTAACACATCCCAGGACACAAATACCAGAGCTGGCTTTACTGATCGCAGCAGAGCAACGGCTGCATTGGCAGAGAAAATCTGCTGAACAGAAGAGTTAATTGCCACAGGGGAAAATTGTACCAACAGATGTGTGAACTGTCTATGCTCTAGCCTTAATATTTTTAGCATGTCCAAGGTACCCAAATCAGGTTCTTTCAGGTCAGGTTCAGCTCTGCTCCAGCTGAGCCATCTGGAATCAGAATGTCTGCAGCCCCAGAGCACAGCATCAGGAGATGATAAACGTGAGCTGTCTCTGTACCTCCTTACCCATCTCCCTGCTGCTCCCTGCTCCAGAAGCTCAGGACCAATGCCTCTGTTCACACCTGAGCTGGTTTCCAGCGCCCACACAACAGCACATGTGCAGGGAAGTCCTCCCCACAGTGTGGACCTGGCAGCATGATGCAGAAATTCAAGCTGGCTTTATGTGAACCACCTTAGGAAGCCATAGTACCTGTATTACTCAGGAATTCCAGACCCACTTTCCCTTGGATAACAGAAAAATAGCAGGGTATAACGGCAATAAAGGAAAAAGCAAAACCTTAGGCTACAGACTGTTATACAGGAGATCTTTTATAATAGCACAAAAATGTAACTTCATTTTGCACTTTTAGCTTCCATTGTAGAACCTTTGTTTGGTACAATTTCTTTGTCCTTCACATGTATATTAAATTATGTAGGGCCTGACCCTGAAGCTTTTATGTGTTTGCTTATTTTGAGTATCTGCTCCTGCAAGAAAGTGTGGCATACGTGTACCTGCAGGACTAAGGTCTAAGAGACCCTTTCCATCTTCTGCTTTGTATAATATTGATCATCTCTGTGCTTGTGCCTCATTTCACTGGCCAAACCTTTTAAAGCTAAAGGAAATGAAACAATACTTCCCTCTACTGGAAGATCCAGGAATTCTGGAAATTAACATGAAGTGTTCAATTTTTCTGAGCTACTTTTCCTAGGTTGGGAACGCATAGCAGCAGGAGATGAAGAGGACAAAGGGGAGTTAGAATTTTTCATTTGTTTAGTTCCTAGCTCTGGATTAAAACATTGGGGAGCTCTTTTTTCCTCCAAGTTTTAGTCAGTGTGCAGTGTTTATTATTTTAATCATCAATGGACCTCCAAAAACCCTAATGCCACTCAGACTATATGCTGAGATTTTTAACATTTCACTACACCTACTGCATGGTTATTGGGTATATTTTTCTCAAGCTGCAATTACATGGCTTGTTCCAGGACTCAGATGAGAGTTTGGGAACAACAAAATCAACCACCACTAATGAACGTCTTTGAAACTCCCACTGGGGGTATGAATAAATGGTAGGCCAGGGAAAAGCTCCAGGGGACATGGAAAATATCACTTGTGGCTTATAGATCTTGTTGAGGAGGTTGTTCCACAAGGTTGGAAAGGGTGATTCCCACTGGAATCATGGGAGCTCTGAGTTTTCCAGCTTTTTTTATAAACCAGGATCATGTAAAGCAAGGCTAAGCACCAGCTGTCCCATTCCTGATTTCCAGGCATCATCTACTGGCAGCTGTCCATAAGCTTTTCTATAGATAGATTTCTACTGGTTGTGGAGGACACGGGGTAATTTGATAATATGGGAAGTTTATGCCAGCTAATTCTCAGATTCCCAGTTTTGTATTTGTCAGGTTTTCTCCCAGTCCCTTATGGGGTCTGCACAATAATTACATTACTTTCCATACCTTCTGATCATTCATAACCAGGAAGTCTGATCAAAAGGCTTAACATCAACAAATATACCTTCATATGAAATAAAAAATGTCCTTAACTGTTCTTTAAGTGATGAAGTATCATTATCTAACACCTCTTTATCTGATGAGGTAACAGATGAGGTATTTCAGCCACTAGTAAATGTTACAATTTCTGGACTGAGACACAGAACTACACAACTAACTACAGGTAGGAAAACATCCACAAACCAGATTTTCCAACTAAAAAAAGAATTATAGGTAAGATCCTCATGGTTAGATCCTGAGACTGTCTTTAGTAGTCATCCAGCTATAACTGAAGGAAAGCTTTTACCTATTTAGTAGTAGTTGCTCAAGGACAGTGAATTTAATCTAGGGCTCGCATTTTGCCAGGGCTCTGGAATTACCACCTGCTGCTTTGGAAAAATTAGCCCTTGGGGGCTAAAAGAGGTCAGACTGCCCTTCCCCACCTTCTAAGATCTGCTTGAACCACCAGGTTCACAAGATGGCTGGAAAAAAAGAAAAAAAGGAAAAGAAAAAAAAGGAAAAGGAAAAAAAAGAAATAACGCAACTCGATTCATGCGTTTGATATGCTCATTTGAGGACAGGTTCCCACCTTCTTGTTCAGTTAGTCAGTTCCTCTGTTGTACAAGGGATCTATGATACTGTGTTTCTTTCTTGTGTCCAGGAACATACTTGCCTGAAGTCTGAAAAGCAGGGGAAATGTACTGCTGCTAAAAATGACCATGTCGTCACTTCAGGCAGGTCATGAGCTCTTTACACCCGCAGCTAAGCCGTCATGCTCAGCTAGCCTCATTCAATGAAATCAGGTAGCATGTATGAGTAACTACTTACTCAGCCTCATACAGGACACAAAATCTGATCATTTAAAGTCAGAACCAGAAATGACAAGATTATAGTAGATCACAAGGCATAAGTCACGTTGTAGGAAAGGATTTTGTGTTCTTAATTATTCAGAGCATTGGGACCTCAAGACTTGGCATCTTGCATGAAGCATTTAAAAAGGGCTTTTTTATTTTTCTTTCTTTCTTTTTGTAGAAAAACATCACACCAACCTCCAAGAAACAACATAGCTGCAAAGAATAGAGCTGGAAACATTTCCTTTTAGGGCAAATCTCTCAGCCATTCACTGATTTATTATTAACATTTGTACTGCTGCTGTGCTAAAAGGCTCCAGCTAACTTGGCCTCCCCTCAGCTAAGTACCACAATGATGATTTTATCTACAGCCAAAGGCTCAGATTCAGACTGTAGCCCTAAGCCCAAAATCACTGATACTTGACCCAGCCAAAAAGGTGACCCTTTGAAAGGTGACTCTTTGGTTCTTTAGCTAGGAAACTGCAGCAGAAAAGGAGATCTCCAGGTGAGGGCTGTCCTTACAGATAGAGTTGTCACTGCTCACTCAACACCTTTCATTCTGAAATTTGGACCAAATTTGAGAAAAATAAGTGAAAGCCTTATTCTCTACAGTCTTTTACATCGGATTCTTCAGAACTGAACACTGCAGTACATCACTGTGTATCTAAACAGGCACTTGCAGAACTGGGGGAAATCCCAACCAGCTTCATGAGACACTCTTGAGTGCAGCAGCAACTGTTGTTAAAAAGCTGATAACAGCACAGTGCATCTGTGGCATTGGTCTTATAGAATCATAGAATGGTCTGGGTTGGAAGGGACCACCAAAGGTCACCTAGTCCAAAACCCTCTGCAGCCAACAGGGACATCCTCAACTAGATCAGGATGCCCAGGCCCTGTCAAGCCTCATTTTGAGTATCTCGAGGGATGAGGCCCCAACCACCTCCCTGGGCAACCTCTTCCAGTGTTCCACCATCCTCATAGTGAAGAACCTGTTCCTAACATCCAATCTAAATCTGCTCTTCTCTAGTTTGAAGCCATTGCCCCTCGTCCTGTCACTGGGCTGCTGCATAAACACTTGCACCTTATTGGTAATTCTGCACTGGATTTTGCCACACTAGACACAGAATATTTTGCTTGTCATTAAAGTAAACAGATAAAATTTAATAATGGCATTTCCTCAAATGATTTAATCCAGAATTCTCCTGCTCTCTGCAGTCATCCCCATCCCTCTTAGATTGCTTAGACCTTGCTTTCCTCCACTACCTCATGATCAAGTTCATCAGCTTCTGTTAAGACAATAAATTTACAAAAATATTTGCTGTTCTAGACCATGTTCTGAGCCCATCATGGGTAAAATGGTGTCAGAACCACAAGTCTGTAAAAACACACAAAGTAATGAATATTTCAGTCTCCTCTTGTCCTTTACAGACTGGTCAAAGGAAGAAACAAATCGGGTGTTGCTTTGGCAGACAGAAAGTATTTCATTCTAGTGCAAGGAAAAGTTGTTAGATCAAAAGATTTTCAGTTTGGGGATTTAAATCTGGGTGATCCAGCCATGTAAGTGTGGACGAACTGGCAACACAGGCAGAGGTAAAGATTTCTAGTGCTGGAGTATCCACCACTACCATAAGTAACCAATTCCAATGCCAGCCTTGTGGCAGATAAGTAAAAGGTTTCTTGATGGAAGTGCCCCACAACTAAACAGCAGTTATCAGGAGGAGAGCCCATGTGGCCCCAGCATCCACCTCTCTCTTCAACATCACCACCTCTAGTCCTTTCCACTGTGCTTCTTTGGCTGTTCTTCTGCATTTGAAACTGATTGCACCTACCAAACATTATCGATTGAAACATTATGTTATCATATTACTTTCAATAGCACTCTACTTCAACCCAAAATAGCATTTGCCTGTGATCCAGGGTACCAGATGTTTTCACTGATCTATCCACAATGACATCTGATTTCCTGAGTGACTACAAATAATTTCCAAATTGAAT
This sequence comes from Indicator indicator, assembly GCF_027791375.1. Classification (NCBI taxonomy): domain Eukaryota; kingdom Metazoa; phylum Chordata; class Aves; order Piciformes; family Indicatoridae; genus Indicator; species Indicator indicator. The sequence goes on along the minus strand of NC_072012.1, from coordinate 40,147,666 downwards.
TATGCTTCCCACATGCATATGCAGAATTTAATACGCTGTTGTATCATTGTATTGGGTAGCTTACTTTGGTTCCTCTGACTAGTGAGCCTCTCAGTCTGATAAACCATGTTCTGCAAGATTTGTCTCACTTCTTCACTCTTCTCTCCACCATCGTGAGGAGAACGTGTATTTTTAGAACATCAGTCAAGACATATCCATGTGTAATCAAGTCAGCTCCTGTTTCCTTAATTAGGCACACAATCAGGCTTGACCTTTATCCAGATGCTTACTGAACAGCCAATTGTGTCTTTTGTCAAAACTCCTACTGATAGGAATGCACTATCACTACATCACCTTGTCTCTTTAGGAAGAAAGATGACACCACAGTAGTGTATCAAATTGTTGTCCACCTCCTCTACAGTACAGAAAATAAAAGAGGTGATTGAAAGGATAACACAAGAAAGGATTATTGTCTTACATAATTATGTAGAACATAAACTTTAAAGATAGTCTGAAGTCAAAGATATGTCAAATGAAAATCATGGTCCATCAGTCCTGTTCCTGTAAAGGTGCATCAACTCGACAAGAATTGACTATGTATCCCTAGGACAAGGGGCAATGGTTTTAAACTTTACGATGGTAGTTTTAGATTAGTTATTAGAAATAAATTCTTCACTACAAATATGGTGAGACACCAGACTATGTTGCCCAGAAAAGCTGTAGATGCCCTCTCCTTGAAAGTGTTCAAGGCCAGGTTGAATGGGGTTTGGAGCAACTCGATCTAGTAGAAGGTGTCCCTGACAATAGATGGGGATTTGGAACTAGATGATTTTTAAGATCTCTCCCAACCAAAACCATTTTATAATTCTCATTCAGGATATAATTCTCATACAGGATCCACTGGAAAGTTTCTCAGCAGATTTTGTCTAATTCAAAGGCAGTTTGGCACAACAACAAAAGGATCTGGGTATATAAAATAAGATCTAGACACTTCAGTCACATAACACATTTCTTCTCTGTTGAGTTTCCACCTATCCTGCTGTACACAAAGTAAGCTGGCCAAAGAACTACTCCTCTGCAGGCTGGTCCCCTGTGAGAAAATGAGAACAGCTTTGCTGGCATGGGGGTCACGTGGATGGTAACAAGCAGCAAATGATGGAGAAGTGGGAGGGCATAAAGACCTGATGAAAGTCACAGCCTGCAGTTCCACCAATCATATTATCTTTTATATATTCTCACTGCTGAGAGTGGACAGATAAGATAAATGTTTTCATGTTAGCTTGGGTTCCCATTGAAATGAAGATTATGCAATTTTTCTTTGTCTCTCTTTCTGTCAGCAAACCCTACTGTTTTCTGGACCAATTTTTGGCCAGTTTTGGTGCAATCTGACAGAACTCAAGAAGTTAATATTTCTAGGAGTTGCATAAAAATCAGAATAGATACAAATCAGGGCCTTTGCCAGTGGAAAGGCTGCAGACTGAACCTTCTTCCACTGGCCTGTTTGGCCATCTGGCCATATCTTCAGAGAGACAGAAAATGTCTTGCCTCTTGCCCAACCAGCAGTTAGGGGAAAGGACAGAGTGCTATAGTTTTAAGGAACATGTTAAGGAAAAAAAAAAAAAAAAAGCTACCCAGAGCTACAAGGAGCATTATTTCTGCAGACACAGAGGAACAGCCCAGCTCAGCCAGCTCTAAGGCATCTGCTACCAACTTTTCTGGGCTTCCAGGTCCAGCAGGAACTAGGAGCATCTGAGTCAAAATACTTCCAGTCAGACAAAACCCCCACTAAGCCCTAAACCAACCTGACTGCCTTCTGCCAGTGTGAGCCCTGCCGTTACTATCCACTCCTTGAGCATGAGTAATGCAGTGCATGCCATCTGATTCAGCTCCACGCTTTTAGTCACAAGGGCAAAGCTGGGTTTTGGCACACTGCATTAGAGAGGTTGGGAAGTAGCTGTTCCTGCCATGAAAGGAAGAGGAAGGGATGGAGTGGGGCAGAGAGCCAGGCTGTCCACATCTACAGCACACTGAAAAGACAGTGATGGGGTAACTGCTCCACTAACAATGGCATTTTGAGTTCAGCATCTACTCAAATGCAATCCTAGGTGGCAGAAAGCAGCAAACCTGTCTTTCCAGAGCTGTGCCTTGATCCAAACAGGTGCAGATCCAAAGAGCAGAGCTATTTTACCATCCCAGGGATATGCCGCCCTCAGCCGGTGCCAGCCTCATCTGCATGTGGAGCTAGGTCTGGGTTTCTCCCAGAAGATAGCAGAAGCTACTTCCCTTCTAGCTGTATCTTAAGAGCATCCTTTAACTTTAAACTCTTTAAGCCTGTTTCCTGAAGTGGTTATGCTTTGGAAGGAAATTCCACTGGGACCAGAGAAGGAGGATGTCCTCACAAACTTCGTAACTTCTGAGCACAAAGAAAGGTAGGGAGAAGGTCTGGACTTCTATATGACCTCAAGTACCAGCTGCACATTTTATCCAAACAGTGTAGATTGGTAAAAATTTGTTAGAGAGACTCAAAAACAATTTGTCAGATGCAAAATGTCATGCAACCAGAAGAAGAAATAAAGTAATCTTGCAGTCCCAGTACAGTGAATAAAGCCAACCAACCAGTGTCATCTGAAAAACCTCAGACATTTTGAAGAGATTTCCTTGCCCCCTTCAGGGACAGAAAAAGGTGGAGGAGGGGGTCAAGAAATAATTTTTAAAAACCCTTACATCTGTTTTAGGAAAGTATTTTATTTCCATTTGTGGGAAAATTATTACAGCCAAAGATTTTATACATGTTTTTGCAACTCAGAAAGATTCTGTGGGGTGTTTCAAGCCACTAAAATGATGTGTTCTGGTGTGGATAAACATTCCATTATTTGAGAAGCTGAATCATTATTCCTCAATGATAGTGTTATGACATATTTTTAATTGGGAGCTTGTGTTGATAACGAGACTAAAAGTGCATCTTCTTTTCCAGGAAGCCAGCCTAATGCAGAGATCCATTTGATCTTCTGATTTCTCTGCTGACTTTGTGCTGCATGCCAAAATAACAAGTCATGGCTTCATGTCGCCGTTAGAAATGAGCTTAGCCAGAGTTCATCTCCAGACAGAAAACAGCGAGGCTGAAGGGATTTGAAATCACTAAATCATAGGTCAGGAAACAGTATTCAAGAGCAGAGTTCAGAAGAATTGGGAAGGATAAGAATAGAAGCAGGGGGGGGAGCAAGAAATTGCAACAGGGCTTAGAAAAGGAGATCAATGAAAACACTTCAAATGAAATTTGGTTTCAATACTTAAAGTAATGCAAGTCTATGGGATGTGACAAGAAGTTGTGCCAATATGCTGAAAACATCAAAAATGAGTGGCCTACTCCCAGCACTGATGGGAGAGGGATTTTAGGGCCAGTCTATTAGCCCTCCTGAGCACTGCTGCTGCTGCTGCTGCTGCACAATGCACCTGGCTCCCAGCCAGCTGCAGGGATGGAGAGAACTTCACCTCACTACTACATCTTAGCTTTTTTATCTTTCACCCAAGTGAAGCTGTGAATTTTACTCTTAGGAAATGATCTGCCATTCACAGTGAACCACTCTGAAAAATTCTGGACTGTTTGGTCGCCTGTAAGAATATCTTGAAGTACGTCAATGGAGGCATCCTCCAGAAGCCTCTTTGATTTGTCTAACACCAAAAGCCAAAGCAGATGGCAATGACGCTACGACTTGGCTAACACGTATATGTGCTACGCATCATAACAATTACTTGGACGACACTTCGATGTAATAGCCCTCCTTCCTCCAAGTTATTTACTCCAAGGCCACATTCCTCTGATTATCCTGAAGCCAGGCAGAAAGGGGTCCGCTTTTCCAGCTGTTACTGCGCCTGTGCCACGGGTTTGCCACTAGAGGACACTGAATCAACATGAGACCTTGCTGGAGGGTTGGACCGGAGGGGCTGCTGAGGGGGGTCTGCCCACTCCCACTTATGAAAACCCTGGGAAAGCTGGTTTGAAACTAGATGGGGGTTCTCAGCTGCACCAGTAGTGGTTTGCCACTCGAGTCTATGACTCTTAGATGTTTTCCCATCCCTTTGGGATTCTTTCATTTTATATTTGGGGTGCATTTTTTTATGCTGTGGGGAGGAAAAATGGGAAATCAATGTTATTTCGCATTGTGCAAAGTTCTGTGTGTTTGTTTATGATGGGCTCTTTACTAGGGAGCCCGCTGAAAAGGAATTGTGAAAGAAACCAAACAGGAAAGGGTGGAACAATGATCTCGATAAGAAGCATCACAGGCAATGCTCAAACACAATGGTTAGATTTACAGCCTGGAAGATGTGATGGCTCTGCCCCAACCCCAGCGAAACTGTTGTTTTTCTAAGGCTGTAGATCCGGAGATCAAAGGGTAAAGATCAAGCCTACAGAAGGAGCAGGGGAGAAAGGGCTGCAGAAGTTCTTGCAAGCTCAGGAGTCTGAGAAAGGCATGAAGTCTGCCCTAGACAAGCTATGACTTGGTCTCAAAAGGAACAAAGTCTCATCTACTCATGGGTATGAGGGGAGCGCTGAGAACAGGATGGTAGCATGCAGATATATTTCTACTATTTCAAATCAATATCTCAGAATTCCAAATACTTCGGACACATAAGTCACTCTTCAATATGAAAAAGCTCTTTAACGGTGGGCAGCAACCCATAACTGTCCACTCATGCTCTCAGGAGATGCTAGTGACCTCACCACAACTGATGGGCTGTGACAGGCATCACCCTTCATGAATGAGGAGCTGAATCCAGGGAACTTCTTGGGGTGGCTAGTTGAAAGAAGCTGCACCAAATGCCAGCACCAGCACTAGGGTGTATCGGAAGCAGAGCTGGTTCCTGGTATAGGCAGAACAGGCAGCAGAATACCTGAGGAGGGCAAAACAGACAGGGCTTCCTTGTTACTTGGCCTCCCTCAAGATGGCTAAGTGAAGGTAAGTCAGACAGGCGAGCCATGACCCTCCTGCAGGAAAGACCCCTGCTTTCCCTCACTGCATTTCTCACAGATCCCTGTGCAAGGAGGGACTTTCCAAGATCTTCCTCATGAACCTGTCACAGTTCTGCACCTTTTCCAGTAGCCCTTGTTTCAAAATCCAGACAAAAATCTATCTCTGGTCTGCAAGCAATGGGTGCTTTCAAGGAAGGCCTGAAGCCAGTTTCAATGAAAGCCTTGGCAAGGTAACTGAGGAGGAACCTGCCAAGACCCATCACCATATGAATGACACTAAGGCACAACCACCACCTCTGGGAGAGGAGAATAAGAAGGTTTTCCATCAAGAGCATGACAACAGACCCTGTGCCAGTGGAGAGGGACAAATATGTGTGCCTGTAGGAGGGGACAACCACTGCACCATGGTGCAGCTACACTGGCAGTGCTACCAAAGGGAGGAAGAATTGTCCCCTAGGCACCTTTTGTGCCCCAGCATGAGGAAACCCATGCTGAGTTTTTGGGAGGATTTATAGCACTGTGGTGGTCACAAAGTGCTTCAGAGCTGATTTTGTAAATAGAAGGTCCTTTATGACACTCTTGTGCCTTTTCTTTCTTTGAACAAATACATTAGGGCAGAACCAATTCCTTTTCTCCACCATTAAGCATAGTACAGCAAACATTGCACCAGATATTGCTAGAAGTAAACATCTCCAGCCAATAACACCTGCAGCAGGGAAGAGAAGGGCAAAAGGAGCACAGGAGCAGGACTGTTCTTCCAAGCAGTTAGCCACAGCCTCTCTCGTGATGGGCAGGAATTGAGGTACAGTGAGAACAGGAGAATGTAAGAATAAATTAATTAAAAATATGTGGGTTTTTTTTTATTATAACAAATATTAACTTTTAAACAGTTCCTGTATTTTCCATGTCACTAGAGAACACACTGTCACTGCAGAAGCTGAAGGAAACCTTCATCCCAATTTCCTATTTCCTGGCAGGCAGGACAAGCTCAGGGAGGAAGAAGAGGTCCAGTTCAGAGAAGGGCTGCAAACCACCATCTCAAGAAGCATCCCATCCAGGATACTACAGGACATATGATGGGAGAGTGACAGGAAAAAAGACTCCATAAGTTACTTGCTAAGTCCTTTGCAAATCTTTCTATGTAGCAGATTCAAATTATTTCTGAAACATCAAACCAAATCACTCAGACAATTCTGAGAAGCTCTTCCCTCTTCTGTTCATCTGTTCTTTTACCCAGCTTGTCCCCAGTTCATAGGCACCCACATTAAGCCAAAATCACATTTGCAAAACACAAACTATTTGATGAGACAAAAAAAAATGTCCTGTTTTAGGGTGCAAATGGAAGACAGTCAGCACTGATTTATTGTTCCAAACACAGACAAAGAGGGAAACTTTCACAAATAAGTTTCTGGAAAACTTGTCCATGTGAAAATCCTGACAACCCAGCAACAACACAGCTCTAAATCACAGCATGAGATCAGAGGAGCTGAACGTCCTTGTTGTGCACAGCCAAAATCAAGAGCCTGGAATGAGTCTGGATAAATCCTATATTGATGTAGTTCATACTTTCTTTCACCTCTCCAACCCCATCCCTCAGGATCATATCAAGATAGACTTTGGCTAGGTTATCCAAACTCTGCATTGCTCAACTCTATGTGGGTGTATCCCCTTACCTCTGCTCTCTGGCCCCAGCATCAAGGGGAGCTCAAGGTGGAGCCTCTCACATACCTCAAGTCTCACTCCAGCAACTGTAATGACAACATCTAATGCTTTTTCAACTTCTAGGATTGCTCAAAAGAGTTATATTTAGGAGAAAAATCTAAAATGTTGCCCCTTTGACTTGTGCTCTCAGGAAGTTCCTGGCTCCTGCAAGTCTCCCTGTACCAAAGCTAACTATTAAGCTCTTGTTATTGCAGCCCATTTCAGTAACAGCAGTTGCCCAGTAAGCATTGCACTCAAACTGCACAAATATTCTGGAAGTTGCATTAACACAGAAAGGACATTTCGCTCTATCAAAACACTTCATTTTCTGCTGTTACACACATACCTGAAATAAGGATAACTGGCAGCTAAAAATAAATTTCACAATTTCTGAAAGGTAGTGGTTGCGTCAAAGGTATTAGATATCTTCCTAGAAGCACATGCGTATACATGGGGGAGGGGGAGTGGTAATTATTCATTGAGGGGACTTGAGCATCTCCCCTGTGAAGAGAGACTGAGAGACCTGGGACTGTTTAGTCTTGAAAAGAGAAGACTGAGAGGATCTGATCAATGTCTCTCAATATCTGAGGGGTGTGTGTCAAGTGGATCAGGCCAATCTCTTTTTGGTGGTGCACAGTAATAAGACAAAGAACAATGGATACAAACTTGAACATAGAAGGTTTCACCTCAGCATGAGGAGAAACTTCTTTACAGTGAGGGTGATGGAGCACTGGAACAGGCTGCCCAGAGGGGTTGTGGAGTCTCCACTGGAGACTTTCAAAACCTACCTGGATGCATTCCTGTGCAGACTACCCTAGGTGACCTTGCTTTTGGCAGGGGGGCTGGACTCTATGATCTCTGGATGTCCCTTGCATCCTCTAACATTCTGTGTTTCTGTGATCTATGGGTTATTTAAAAAAAAAATAAATTAAAAAAAGAAAAAGAAATTAGGACACCTGCTGGTATTCATCCTCTACTAATTTCAGTTATTGAAAGTACATAACAGAAAAGCAAATACAGGCAGTTTCAAATAACACTAGCATTTGCTATCATGTTCCCACTCTTGTTCAAAAATCTGCTATCTGGAATAGGCTCTTTTGATGGAAAAAAATTAATTTTATGTTCTGATTTTTTTGTTGTTGGTGCAGAAGATGGAGATGTACAAGACTTCAAAGCCTCCCAAATTCAACAACACTACAGCACAATTACAATCTCAGTTACATGCATATTCAGAAGCAGCAAGCAGCAGATCGTAAGAGATACCCAGAAGTACACAGTTACGGGATGAGCTTTTGTAATCAAAAACACCAGCATGAAATTATGAGGACTATTTGTTCACGACTTGTCCCAGAATTCATGTTGATGAAAAGAGCTGTGAAATTCCCTGTCCTAGCTGATTTATAGTCAAGTTTTCAGGCAGGAGCATCACACATATTAGTTGGGTGTATGTTCAAGGTGGTATAAAAGTCTCAAATAATATTTTATTACTATTATTACTTTTTGTGGATGTTGTGGAGAGCAGCTATGAACAGTAGTTATGGTTACAAATAATCCAATTTTTTAGTTATGAGGTCTTTGCAGTGGACTACCTTTCTAACTGTACTGCACCATTTATAAACACCAGTGGGCTGGAACATAACAAGCTGATGTTGCTTGCCATAGCTCCTAAAGCAAAGAAGCAGAGAAAACCTGGAAGAGCTAGCATTAGGTGTTTAATACCTTCTCAACATGCCAGAAGATTTAAATGTACCAAATAAGCATAGCTTTTTTCTTTCGTTGCAAGGGGAACTTGCATGTAGTAATAAAAACTATCTATGACATTGCCATTGTACTATTGCTTGCACCATGAATTCCATCACCAGCCATGGTTTCCTTCCCCTTTCTCAAATTATTTTGCTTTTATTTTTTTCTAACAAGGATAAATAATTCCAAGGGTACAGCCCTTCTGACACCCAGGGTAGCCTCATTTACCTGGAGACAGGTTCATTCCTAGCAGTATCTACTAAGGGGGTCCACAGATGTGTACCAGCTTGTAGACGAGTTCAGTGTAGCTTTGAGAGTACAAGTCTAAAGCCCAACTTTGGAATAGCAGAGTATGTGTGATCTGATATCTACAAAGAACTGAGCAGATTTTACCTCTCCTAAACTTATGCTAACCAATGTGCACTAGTAATATGGTACAAGCCATGTACATTCAAAATTCTGCCTTTGCAGTCTCTGCCACAAGCCTTTTTCCTTTGGGAAGTAAATTCAGGGGTGGCTGCAGACAGCAGGCCTCCTGGTGCTGATCTTCTGCAGATCATCTACAGTGAGACACAAGCCCAACCTCCGGCACTGAACTTTGAGACTGAGAGCAGCTGTCTACGGACACCCTGGACAAAATGGAACTGGGTGTGACTGCAGGCAAAAAAGGGGGCAGTGACTCTTTAGCAAAGGAGCTAACAACAAATGAGCACAGAGGACAGGCTGGCAGCCCTGTGTGCAATGTGAACCAAAGGAAGAAAGCAGATGAGGATGGAAGAAAAATGATCCTGGCTACCCCTAAACCCAACACTGTGGCTCACCAGCCTCTCTTTTTTTGAAATCTCCTCACATTAAGTGTGACACTTGATTAAAGGTGTTTCAAATCCAGACATATATTTTCTTATTTAGAATCTATTTTTATCTCCATCTGAGGCATGGGTCTTTAAGAGCATGCTAAGTAACTGCCATTAAGCTTTAAGTGACTACCTTTAACTTTCTGACAGCACGTGTCTCATATTCTCTGACTGCTGTGAAACATTACCTTTCACCAAATGCTTAGTAAAACTGTGCTGTATCTTGATGTCAATGTTTGTGGTGTAAGCAAGTTTGCCATCCTAACATTAGCAGATGACAGTGCAGCTACCAGACATGTCTGCACTGAAAGATTTCTGAGATTTATTGCAGCCCTAATGAGATTTTGGGCTTGAAAGAGCTTAAACCCTCTGCAGCAGCCAGAAATCATACTTCAGAGACAGGTAAAAAAGTGGGCTTCTAACTCTGGACTGTTTATATTTTCCTTAAACCAGCAAAACTAAGTTTTATAAGATGCAGTGGAAGGGGTCAGCTGCAGATGCATATTAGGAGGCTCCAGGGTTAAGGTATGCATCGCTGCTCCAAATAAAACTGTGGTTCAAAGTACATCTGCAGTGAGACAGGCACTCTATCAAAAACTGCCTGGGACTTAAGCCTAAAAAGACAAAATAGGAAGAGAAATCCCTATGGCCTTTTAAACTATTTTGAAAAATTACAGATTAAACAGAGGAAATAATTTTAAGCAGACTTTTAAACTATTTATTTAAACAGTATAAACCCTCTGCATGTAACCGTCATGAAGATACAGAGGCCTGTGGACAACTTAAAAGCTGATGGTGTGGGGAAAGCCTGTGAAAGAGAGGAGTCAGAGAAGAGCCATCCTGCTTCATTATGTACAAAATGTAACACCATCCAGCTCATGTGTCATCAACAGACCCTTCTCCTGTGGTGCCTAATCCCATGAGAACAATAAAAACCTTTGGTCCACTTTAAAACCAGGGTTTTAAAGATCTTCTGCAGTGTTTATAAATGTGGTCACAAGATATGTTTGTCACAAGCTAACTCTCTAAGTCAGCTCTATTTCAATGAAAGTGTGGAGATATTCATCTGCTTTGCCATAGTCATAACCCCACATTGGTCTAATTACAGAGTTCTCTTTCCTGAAAAATATCTGCTAACAGCAATACCAAATACTTTTCAGTGGAGCTGTCCACCCCTTTTACCCAGCTAAGCTCACAGGAATGGCATCCTACACATCCAAAGGTTTTGGGTTTATCAACAGCTGTATAATCATTTACAAAGTAGCATCACGCTTGAAACTCCTACCTAAGAGCCTGGAGTAATGCTGGCCCTCCTCAGATCTGCAAACCTCTGAGCCAGGGCTGAGCAACACAAGTTCTGCTTAAAGCTTTGCATCTTTCTCTGAATTTCACCCCTTCACCTGTGAATTCTGCATCCTCTCCTTCCCTTCCAACACCCATTAGTGAATAATATTTGCATCACTATTATGTGTGATACAAACTATACTATGCTGGTTGCATAGTTTAAAGCACTTTTTCAGCCTTAAGTGCTCACTAGACACGCCACATGTCGTGTATGCAGAAGCCATCCTTTGTCATCAAAATTATTTTACAAAGAGAGTCAACATCCATTGAACAATAGTCAAGGAAATCGTTTCTACCCTGGGCCACAGGGTCTCCATTACCTGAAAACTGCACATATCATGATAGCACTCACACTCTTACACAGTCTTGGCTCAAACAGGACTGTCACTGAAAATGGCATCTTTTTTAGTTCTGTAGTAGTTAAACACATCAGAATAAAAAGCACATAAGTTAGGGCACTGTGAATATTCTCGTTCAGTCAAATAAAATATTCTAGGGCACCTGCCCAAAAACACTTAATTTGCTGTAGCTGCACATTCCTCCTTATCAGCACATACTATCCCAATAGCAGCCTCCAAGCTACCGTAACATAGCTGACCTTTCCCCCAAGAAACCTCTTAATTTCTTTGAGGCATCTCCCATCCTACCTAGGAAGTTACCAGGCACTTTTCATTGGATTCCCCCAAAACCCAACTGATTGATCAGTTCTCAGCCACGCCATCAGATCACTACATGCAAACACTGTTTGTTTTTCATGAATGTAAATAAATCAGTCACTCTCCTCATACAGTTTTAAGGGCTATAAGAGATCACTCCTCTAAGATACCATTTCTTTTGATCACAACAACTTCAGCTTACCATTTTTAACATTATGACTCTAATTTTTTACTCACTATATTCCACTTTTTTTTTTTAATTGGAGGTCTTGTTGCAGAGATGCTCTTACGTTTCTTTGAGTACAGAAACCTACACCACTTTATGATATTCCCTTTGAACAGATTTGACCCCACAATGTAAATAATTTCTCCATAGAGTTATTTGCTTGCTTAAGACAGTTTTCACAAGAACCACTTATGCAACCTGCACATAATGCAAATGTTCCTGAAAGATTAACCATTTTTAACAGCAGCACTAACACCACACATTTCATTGCTCCATAAAGCATACAAGCCACCTAAATTTTTGCTGCAAGACAGGACTTTTCTCAAACTGCAGATATCAGCTACTGTATTTTTCCTTATCCAAATGCCTTGGAACTGTAAATCATTTCCTTTCAGGTTCCATTTTCAAGGTCATCCTGTTGTGTGACTCTGAAGAACTGAGACACATTTTCTTTAAGGAAAGCAAATACACTCAGCTTTTCTAGGCTTAGTGGGTCACAGGAGAATTCACACTCCCTCATGCCTTGAAGTATTGCCTGTGGGCTCAGAGGCAAGAGCTCAAGATTTGGCAGCCCTGCTAACAGACTTGTAAAGCTGTGTTGAAGTCTTCAGAAAGACTTCTTTCCCTTAATTAAGAAAACTGAGTTGTTCTGGCTCAATATCAAACATCACCTTCTAGATTTCATGAAGAGCTGAACTTGCACCAAAGCACAAAGAGATTCACTTGCTGGTGTTTGCTTGGGTTTTTAACCAGAAAGAATCTGTGAGTAATGAAGTTTGGCAAGCCACTGATGAACAATCAGAATGTATGCTATTTGTTAGTAACGATAATTGCAGTAATTATTAATTACCTGCCATTCTGCAGGGCCAGAGAATTTCCTTTTTCTGACAATCTCTTCCCATCTGAGCTTATTAATGATTCCTGCCAAAGCACCTCTCCTGTTTTATCCCTGCTCTGTATGAGATTTCCTTTATATCAAACACTCCTGAAAATTTTTTTAATAATTCCTATAATTACTTTGGAGAAAGGCTTCGGACTATATAAAAAGCTTTCCAAAAACATGCTTCAGTTGATAAATTCACAGTGACCAGATTCACAGGTACAAAATCCTCGCTGATCCTAACCCAGGAGCTTTCTCCTTTCCCTGAACCCCACACAGAGAGGAAACCTCTGCCTTATTTTATATACATGTATCTCTGCACACCAGGGACATGAAGCTCCACATCCAGTAGGAAAACAAGGTGAGCAAAGCAAAGGGTCTCTCAATCCCAGTGCTATGCTCTCCACAGGGTCCATGGCCCTCGGGCAGATAGGCAGGTTTGGAGGCTGCTGCCTCCCTGCAATTTCCACACTAGGTCCTCTACTCTCAGGCAGAGGGGTTTTGGTAGTCAGAAATATGGAGAAATGTCTACAGAGAAAGGCAAAACCACCTTCATTCCAACAAGCCACAAGAATGATTAAGGCAGTGGAACATCCTTGCAAGGGGAGACTGAGGGAGCTGGGTCTCTTTAGTTTGGAGAAGAGGAGACTCAGGGGTGACCTCATTAATATTTATATGTAAATACATGTAAACATGTAAATATATGTATTTATGTGTAAATATGTAAAGGGTGAGTACCAAGTCAGGCTCATCTTGGTGATGTCCAATGACAGTTCAAGGGGCAATGGGTGGAAGTTAAGGTATAGGAAGTTCAATGGAAACATGAGGAAAAGGTTTTTCACTGTGAGGGTGATGGAACACTGGAACAGGCTGCCCATGGGGGGGTTGTGGAGTCTTCCTTTCTGAAGATATTCAAAACCTGCCTGGATGCATTCCAGTGTGATCTGGTATAGGTGATCCTATTCTGGCAGGGGGATTGGATTGGATGATCTTTTGAAGACCCTTCCAGTCCCTAACATTCTGTGATTCTGTGAAGCTGTATATACAGCATACACAAGCATATTTTTCTCACACTCATGGCATTCACTTCTGAAATAATGTCAATAAAAAAGGCAATAAAACCAGCTTTTTAAAATACATGAAGGCAGTAAACACAAACGAGCACGGTTTCCAAGTGTGATTTAAAATAAACAAACAAAACAACCCGTCCTAGGATGAAGACAAGTTAGAATGTGACGTTTTTCTGTTTTCAGCCTCTCATACTCAAAAGCTTTGGCTTGACTAACCATAATAATAGTAGTAATGAGCTCTACATCCTAACCACTAAGTTAGCTACAATTACCTAAACAAAAATAGGCATGCTTTAAAATACGACTCTGTAACTGTATTAAACAAACACATGCTTAAAGGGTAATATTACGCCAATTAGACGAATGCCATTGGGAAATTGTCCCATCCTGGGGACACTCTGCAACAGAAACAATAGTTATTGTTTGGAAAACATTTGGGGGGGAAAATGAAGAAGAAAGAAGAAGAATAAAGAAGGAGAAGATGGAAGAAGAAGAAGAAGGAAGAAGAAGAAGAAGAAGAAGAAGAAGAAGAAGAAGAAGAAGAAGAAGAAGAAGAAGAAGAAGAAGAAGAAGAAAGAAGAAGAAGAAGAAAGAAGAAGAAGAAGAAAGAAGAAGAAGAAAGAAGAAGAAGAAGAAAGAAGAAGAAGAAGAAAGAAGGAGAAGATGGAAGAAGAAGAAGAAGAAAGAAGAAGAAGAAGGAAGAAGAAAGAAGAAGAAGAAGAAAGAAGGAGAAGATGGAAGAAGAAGAAGAAGGAAGAAGAAGAAGAAGAAGGAAGAAGAAAGAAGAAGAAAGAAGAAGAAGAAAGAAGGAGAAGATGGAAGAAGAAGGAAGAAGAAAGAAGAAGAAAGAAGAAGAAGAAGAAGAAGAAGAAGAAGAAGAAGAAGAAGAAGAAGAAGAAGAAGAAGAAAAGAAGAAGAAGAAGAAGAAGAAGAAGAAGAAGAAGAAGAAGAAGAAGAAGAAGAAGAAGAAGAAGAAGAAGAAGAAGAAGAAGAAGAAGAAGAAGAAGAAGAAGAAGAAGAAGAAGAAGGAGAAGAAGAAGAAGAAGAAGGAAGAAGCCATTGCTTCAGTCAAGCTTTACCATCTCTAGCAGGCACATCTTGACTTTACCTAACACACAACTGACTGGAGGAAATAACGCCCTCAGCCCTTCCCATACACAACCTCTCACCTATGAGCTAGAAAGCCTATTTTAAGGCAACAGGCTTTTCAATTTTTATGGAAAAGAGCATTCAAAAGCCCTCTTTCAGAGCCACAATGGGCCATGCCCAGCACCCCAGGCCAGTTCCACTTCTGAGGAATCAGGCCCTGGCCAAACAGACCCACTTCAGTGAACTCCAGATCTAATTCTTCTGTTGTTAAAATACGCTAAAGTGTAGAAATACAGCCCATATCACCCCTTCTTCCACTCTTAGAGTAGTGAGAATCACTTTTAAAACACACAGGCACTTAACACACCAGAACATTTTTTTTCCCATGCCATATTTTTATTAAGATTTGATCAGTGATGCTCTCCAAAACTTGTCAACTCAGAGCCAGATGTTCTTTAAGTAAATTCTCATTTTCTACTGCAATGCAAGCGAGAGCTGCATTTTCCACAATGTGCACCTTTACAGCCTCCCTAAAGTCAGGAAGGGCTCTTCAGTTAGGCAAATAAATTAGTGCACCTCAGTCAGGTTCAAGGAGTCAGGAGGCAGCACCATTTTTTCTGGCCACGTGCTGGGGAGAAGCTTTTATCTAGTTTTTGTCTAAAGTGGAAGAGACTACTTGGCTTTAACTAGCCTACTTAGCTGAGCCTTGTAGTTTCTTTGTGTAAAGACTTTCCGTCGATTAGAGACTCTGGCAGACGCTTCAGCTCCTTTGCTCTCTAACAGCCCTCTTTTCTTCGGGGGACAATAGTAGAGCTCCATCAAACTTAATTTATTTAATAGATACATAAAGGGCACTTCTCTCCCCTAGACCATCCTTTCTCTTTAAGATCATGAAACCTTGTAACAACTGCACGGCTTGTCACATGCAGCCATCTCCGCCTGAGGTTTTATTTGCGGTCTAAGAGAAGGACTGTCCCCACGTCCCCATGGCTACAGACCGCTGCAGCACAGCAGAGCTGTTGCTGGCAAGCCCACAGGGGGACCACGGTATCCCCAGTCCCTCCAGCTAAATCCTGCAGGAACCACGGTGCAGGTTCCCATGGCCCTGCCAGGATCTTGTGCCAGCACAGTGCTCACAAAAAAAGTCCAGTGAAGCAGGGAGCAAACTCACTCGATGAATGTCTTTGTCATGTAACTGATTGTCTTTTTAATTTCTATAATGAAGCAGCTCTCTGCTGTGGGTTAAAGCAGGGTATTTGGGCATCTTTTTCCCAGCTGCACAGCAAACCACTCCACACCACAAGGAAGAAGCAAAAAAAACCAAATTAAAATAATTCAAAAGCCAAACTAATGCCATCTCTGATGAGAGCATTACTCTTCATGAGGAATACTAATTTTAGCTGGTTCCCAAACATTACAGCTTGTTTCAGTTCTGTTTTCCCCAAACACTAAGAGGGGAGAAAAAGAAAAGAAAAGAAAAAGTTAGAGGTTGTTCTCAGCTTCCCCTTTGGGGACTAAAATCAAAAAATATACCAGAAACTAGCACTGGCACCCTGAGGAGAGGTGAAGGGCAGGGTGATGTACTTGGCAGCTCCCTGTGTGGGGCACCATGCCCTCCCAGTATACACCAGTGCTGGCAGCTCCCACAACCCCAGGGCTGCCGTGGGCAGCATGGGGAAGTGGCTTGCAGGAGCACAGCATCTGTTTTCAGTTAGGTCCAAAATCCATAATCTGCAATCTGGCACCTCACTGCAGGCTTTAAAAGTATTCTGGGGAAGAGGGGAGGGATGTGATGAAAAAGCAGCATCGTGGTTTATTAAAATATATCCTCAACGCTCAGACATGTTTTCAGACAGTTGTTGCTTTTCCTCATTCCCATTCTAGGTTTTCATGTTGGTGGACAAGCCAAAGGCAAAGGGAAGAGACACAGTCTGCCCTAGAGAAACCACACCAGGTTCTAGGAGTTTCCTTGCTGCCCAGCTTTGCTGCTGGATGAGGGAGGTAGAGCATAGCCACCTCCATCTGAGATGCTCCCTCCCTGGCCCTGGCTCAGTGTGCATCACTTGTGAGACAAAGGCCATCATCTGTAACCTAGAAAGGAAAAGCATGGTCAGGAAAACTTAAGAGTGAACATTATGATCCCAGTAAAATGTGGCTTAGGACATGTTGAAGTTACCACTCTGCCAGTGCACTCAAACATACCAGGGCAGACTGGTCCCTGGAGCCAAGCAGATAAGCACCACACTGCCTCAGCACATCACCTGTAGCACCAGGCAGCCTCATCTACAGCATGGTCAGGTGCAATCACCCAAAGATATTTCACATGGACACAAGAAAATGGGAAAGTTCAGTCACTGCCATTCACTTTTTCCAATGCTAGTATCAGCCAAGGCGGTATCTTCAGAGGAGCAAGCTGCTCACAAGATGAACCCTTAAACAGCTCTAGGCAGCAGCTGAGAGAGATCCCTTGCAGAATTGGGCACTGCCTCAAGGCTCATAGGGGTCCGCATTGCACACTGCAGGCATCTAAGGTGCAGGAGTCACAGAAGTACTGACCTAGGGAAAATGCCTAAATCTGGAGCCTTTTAAATAAGCCTGTATCCATTGCAAGACAAGAAGGTGTTGCTGTGAAACCTCTCCTGCAGCCAAATCTTCCCCCAGGATGAAGAGGAACAGGGCCCTATCAGTTCTTAGCAGATTAAAGGATTCACTGAGGACCAGGAAGACACCTCCTGTTGTAAAGGAGGCAGAATGGTGCTCCACCCTCGGCAGCAGTCCCTTGTGCTGTGATGCCAAAAGCCCCCTAGGCCCCACAGATGCTGCCAATGCCTCTGGGAACACACATTCAACTGCCCATCACAAGCTGTCAGCCAGGGCATTGACTTCCTGGCCAGGGGACACGCCAACCACTCCCTTGTGCCTGCATCCAAATGCAGTTTTGCACACTCCTCTCAGCCTGCTCTGTCTCCTGGAGGCTCAGCTGCCATGCTGCACCATGCCTGCCACAGTTTGTCTCTTCCAGGTTCCTCTCGTAACACACAGCTGCACCAAGCAACTTGGCTTTGACTCAGCTGCTCAGGCACTTGCCTCTCAATTAAAATGTAGGTGGAGGATGGAGCTGCACTCCAACCTTTCACATAATAACCCAGTAGGTTAGAGCACTGCTTTTCCCAGATGGTGGGAAACTTCTGCCTGAAGCCGTATCTTTCAATTATAACCATTTTTATTCCAAGGTAAGTGCTTTCTGAGGAGAGGCATGCCACTCCTCACATTACTGTTTCTTAGTTTTGCACAAGTTTTGTAAAGGCAGTGGTCTTCTCATCCACCCAGTCTCTTGGGTGAAAGATGATGCTTCACAGAATCACAGAATCATAGAATAGTTTCAGTTGGAAAAGACATTTAAGATCATTGAGTCCAACCACCAATCCAACACCACCAAGCCATCAAAACACATTCTAAAGTGCCATGCCTACAAGTTTTTTAACACCTCCAGAGATTGTGATTCCACCACTTCCCTAGGCAGCTTGTTCCAATGCTTGACCACTCTTTCAGTAAAGAAATTTTTCCTTAAATCCAGTTTAGAGCTCCCCTGGCACAATCTGAGATCATTTCCTCTCGTCCTATCACTAGTCAGTTTGGAGAAGGTCCTGCCCCAGCAGGGTGGTTTATAGCCCAGTGATATGGGATTCGCAGGAAGGAGTTGGCTTGAGGATCCTTTCAGAGAGAGAAGAGACCCAAATCCCTGCCTTACACCACCCAAATAAGTCTCCAGACATGGAGCTACTGGATAAGAATGATGGCAACCAGCCATTTTAATATAAGACATACCTCTTTCCACAAACACTCATTTTCCTTCCTGGCCTAGGAAGGGAGCCTGGAATAACTAACCAAGATGTTGGCCCCCACAGCTGGGGAGATGTATCTCAGCATTTGATGCTGAACCATGCACACTCTTGGCTGGGAGAAGCACCTCGCAGAGAGCTGTTCCACCAGCACAGCATTGACAGAACATGCTGCACTGCTGCCAAACTGGGAAATTGTTTCTAAAAACTAGAGCACCTCTAGGTAGCAGCTTTCAGTGGGTATCATTATCTAGAAGTTACAGACTCAAAATGAAGAAACATGAGTGCTGTACTAGCATGATGCTATGCTTGAGCTCATAACCCTTTCTGAGCAGTGGAGTATGTCTGCCTCTGGCATAGTGCTGCACTAAGGTAACCCCAGCACAAAGCCAGCAGGCAGCCAGCCATCCCAGGGTGCAGCCATACCAGTGGCAGAGTAACCACCCATCGTGTTCTCTCCTGTGGCTTTGCAGCTGTCTGCAATGCTCAGGAGCTGTCTCCATTCTTCAGTTCTCTTCACGCCCTATGGAAACATGATTCACAACCTGCTGCAGAGGATCAGACCAACACATATGGGTGGGCAGTCTTTCTCCCTTTCACCTCAGATCATTCCCCAAGATGTGGCTAAGTTTGGCGTTTGTAACATGGGCATGCCACAATCAACAAGGACCAGGCATAAGCTGAGGTGAAAAGGTTCTTTCATTTGAGGAAGCAGCATCTCACTGCAAACCCAGCTCCTCTGTGCAGCAACCAGCCATCGCTCCCTTCCCTGTCCAAACATGGACAATTTCCTTGCATGTCAGCGCAAGCCACAGACACAAAACTCTCACTATAATAGGTCACTCTTTCTTGCATACCATGCCTGCATGGCCCTATCTATCCTGCCATTGCCAGAGGCAACCAGACTTGAATAGAGGACTCTATGGCAGTGAAAACAAGCCAAAGCATCAAGGAGCAGATGAATGGCTACCGCCTACCACTGCTCAGGTTCCCATTTTCATTGGTTTGGCATCCTCTTTAATGTCATGTAAAGCTGAGTTAACTGAGGCACAAGGATGCTATTCTGGCTGCTGCTGCAAGGGTGCAAGCCAAGAAAGCAACCTTCCCAGAGAAGAACAGCAGGATTGTCATGATAGGAAACCAACTGATACTTCTGAACCACAGACTTTGTGGTTTGTTCCTATTTCATTTCTCCAGAAGATCAATGAGCTAAAATAGTTGGCAACAAAATCAACCCCTTGAATGCTGAAACCATTGTGACACAGTGGGCAGCAGCACTTAAGCCTGCCATGTTAGATAAGCTTAGGTATCTTGGTTTGCAAGCATCAAGATCTTTTGCTTTAGCTGGGAATATTTGTTAAATGGCACACTCAACTGATGTGCAGCTGGAACACCTCCCTGATGGCCAGTTCAAATGCAGGTCTCACCCTCAGCCTCAGGCCCTCCATAGTGTTCACCCTCATTGTCCTGCATCTTAGGGACCCAAAGAGGCTCAGCTGCACCCGGGAGCCATCACATGCTCCCAGCTAGTACAGCCAAGGCTGGGTGCAGCTAAGATTCACCAGGTGGCTATTTAAAAGAACTGCTGCACGTGACTGTATTAAAGCTCCATCATAAACAGAGCTGTACCAAAAGGAGCAAGTTGGAGAAGCTGCTGGAGGAGAGTCACGCTGCTCTGGTTATGTTGACACAGTTGGAGCAACAAACTCCTCCATGTAGCAAGGGCTTATCTAGGAAAGGTGCTTACAGGGATTAGGACTTCATTCCTCTTGTTAGACAAGATCTGCCCTTGACTTCAGGGGCTTGAGAGGTCATGCTGGGCCAAGGGCAGACTGGGATGGTGTGGACTGTGACCCTTGAATCAAAATCAATGGTGCTCACATGGTTAGTGACACTGTGTAAGTCAGTGACTTGTGAAATGCAGGGACAGGTCTTCTAAAGTTAAAAGATCTCATAGAGTTACAGACTCTGTCTTTCAGCATGCCTTAAATAATTATTAGAAGTTAACATGTTTTAAACAGGCACAGAATTTGCAGACTTGTAAGTACCTGTTAAAAATGCACTAAGAATTATGTATAAGTACATCACATACATTGATAGACATGACTGAGTCAAACATATCAAGGGGATGCAAAGAGTTCCACTCCTGCTGCTGTGGCTACCTGTTGTGGGTTTAAGCCTGGATGTCTTAACCATAGAGTTGAAAAGTCCTCCAAGCGGCTAGACAGGCACAGGAAATTTTATCTTTTGTTGTTTTTGTCCCATAAGCCTTGCATCTGCTATATAAACAGGTTGCAGAGTCAATTCATCCCTTTTCTGCCTCTCTCTCCCTTCCCAGAGTGGATCTCTTATCTCTTGTGTCGTGGGGAGGGGAGATTTGCACCTGGCCCAGCCTTGGCAAAGCTAGTTCGGTAGCGGTGCCACTAGGCTTAGCTTGGCGGGGGGGTAGGGAGGAATGGTGGGAGGCCTGGAGGGGCATTGAAGCCTAGTTTATTGGAAGGTTTTTGGCTTAATGAGGTTGTTGTAAGCTGAAATGTGAATCTGGGTCTTTTGCATTTGTGTAAATAGTGTAAATATTTGTAAATAGTATTTCCATTTAATTTTCCAATTCTGTGAGGAGCGTTTTTGTTTTACTCCTTCAGGGAGGGGTAAAATATCTTTCTGTCCACTCTAAAACCTAAACTAAGACACTACCTTTGTGGCTGGCAACTGTTTTGGTTTTAGTAGCTGATAATTTTTCAGGGGAACTGATTCAGAAAGGAAGCTTCACTACACACTTTTTGGAAAGAACTCATGCAAGGAGCTGACTTAAAGGGCAATCAGAAAATATACTCAATGACAGACACAGATGAATTGCCTGGCAGTGTTTTTTGCTCTGACGAGTGGAAATCAGATCTGTCCACAGCTATTTTTAATAGGTATGGGGCTGTGAAGGACTTGCTACGCAGTTTTTTATGTGCTTTCACTTACCAAAACTTAATATTCCCTGTATCAATTTCTGGGGTGAGGTAAACTTCTGCAATTTGTGGAGACAAGCATCGTATGCAGACAACTCCCACAAGTAGGAGTTGGCTGTTTCACCAAAGCCAGAGGCCCCAGTTAATGTGTTTTGTGTAAAACTAGGAAGCAGCTGGTTTGGGTTTCATAAAGGTTACCACAACAAAGCTGCAATGGAAGGGGCAAGCAGAGACACACATCCAATCTGAGCACCCTTTATCCAAATCAGGGCACACACTGTTCCCAAGACAGGCCTGTCCAGAAACAAAGCTTGGCAGCTGCTGTGTCAAGTGTCACGGAAGGAATTTTGCACCCAATGTAGACTAACTGGAGGCTGAAATAAACTGCATAATATAGAAGAATTCACATGCAATGTTGTTAATCTACCTCAAGCACAAAAATCCACTTGTAAAATTGTCAACAAGACCTAAATTCACCTTTCCTGATCCTTCTCTTCAGTGAGGGAGGTTTACATGCCCCTGGTGTCATGCAGCTGTGACTGCAATGGGGAGATGGCCCTCAGATGGGTGGAGGGCCATCTGCCTCATGTGCAATGCTCAAGAAATTATGCAGAATCAAGACACCCAGACCAAATTCTACCTTTCTCCCTTTTCAGCTAATCAGCAGTGCCTGTGGAGTAGAATTCCCTTTCCACACCAACTGGGAATTTCATTATTGCAGCATGAGTGACCAGTCTGCAGAGATGTGCATCAGTGCCTTATCCACCAACCTCCCTTTGAGCTTTGGATGCAAAGAGCTGCACAGGAGCTGAAGGGATGGAAGGAGATGTGGTCACATCACAGAGGTTTTTAACTGATGTCCACATTGTCCAGATAAGGATAGTATGCAGGATGATGTGTTATACTGAGTTATAACCAGCTCTTCAAGTATCTGTTACCAAACATACTTTGCCTACAGAAAAGAACTTGACCCACTGTGTGCATGGGCTTGCAGAAGATGCAATTAGATTACTACTTAACTAATACAAATATTAGTCAAGGAGTCTTTAAGAGATTAAAAAAACCATGAAGTTGCTACATGTAATTATGCATGTTGTCAGAAGTGGGATACATCCATACCAGCCTTAAGTATTAGTACCACTAAAGAATTTCAGATGGTTTTCTTGGATTACAGATTGAGGAACTGCCCTCATGGTATTAGGTCATAGGCAATCTTTTGCCTTGAGAGCTCACCAGAAGGTATTATTTACACTAATTCCAAAGTGGAAACTTCAAATTGTTCTGTGTGGAAAAGAAAATGAGTATCTGTACTCTGTGGAGTGGAGAACAGACATGCAAACTTCAACAGTGGAAGTCTTGATAATTTAGCAAATTGCAAGGAACGATTGAACCCCTAGTTATCTGGAGAGGTGCCTGAGCCTCCCGAGTCTGTAAGCCTAGGAGCACACTGTTGCATCTCCTACCCATTCAACTTACAATAGATAAAAAAGGGTTTCATTAGATCAGGGCATGGCTCCATGCTCATTCCCAGCCATGAACAGGGGCACCGCTGTGGTAGAGCCCTTCCTGGAAGAGCTCAGCTGACGTTCAAAGTGTCACCAAAAAAAAATCCTGAATGCCCTGATTGTTAGTACTCAGGACCTGATTCAAATCAGCCCAGGGAAAAAAAAATAAAAAGCAATTCTGTCTAAACAGAAGAGGCAGTGTCTGAGATGCTGTCCAGGTAGATCCCTGGAGAGGGCTGTAAGAAAGGGCCAGGTTTTGGAGGTCCTTCAACCTGTGCTTCTCTGGGCTGCCAGCAGGCAGGTTCATGCCCTCGGTAACAGTGTCAAGGATACAGACAACCCATTCTAAAGTGTTAGTGTGGTAATGGCTTTTGAAAACAGTGATTAGGTAACAGTACTTCTATTTCTCCCTTTCTGACAGAAAATAGTGTTACAGCTTTCATAGCTGCTTTGCTTCCCTACAGCAGCAGTTCATCCTTAGAAAAATAAACTAGAGTAAACATTCAGTAATTTTGACCACAGAAAAAATTCTAGGTTGACAGAAAAAGGACACAAAATCCCAAATTTTCCCTTAACATGGCCTTCCTCTCTCTCTTCCTCATCACCTCTCCCCCAAACAATGTAAATTACTGGCTCTGATTTGAACATCTTATGATAATCACACAGGCTGTAGCAGCAAACCTGTCCTGAGGTTTGCATCACCATCCATGCAACGCTGGCATGACTTAATCAACTTTGCAGAGGACAGGGCCACAGCCAGCCCCTGCACACACCCTTGGAGGAAATGTAGTCCAAGCCTGGATCCCCATGCCACTTCCCCACAGCGGGTTGGTGGCAGCCTGCATGATGAGCTCCCAACCTTCTCCAGCATATAAAGGGGTCCTCTGATAGTCTTTTCAACCACAGGAGTCAGGGAAAGATTTAATCCAGTTATATGTTGAGAGACTTAATTCCAGAGCTGGTCCCTGCACTGCTGTGACACTACAGTTGTTTTTTTTTTCTGGATGAGGAGCCAGATTCTCCATGTACCTCCACCTTGGTCTGCTTATTTGCAGAGAAAGGGGGAAACAAGAGTATTTCAGATTAGAGGAACAAGACTTTAGGAAAAAAAAAAAAAAAGAAAGAAAGAAGCAAGAAAGAAAACCACACAAAAAAGAGAGAAAAAATCAACCAAACAAACAAAAAAGAAACACGCACAAAACAAAATATAAAAAGAACACAAAACAGAAAAATGAAAAGAGGCCTCCAAAGTGAAAGACAATTCATGACTTCCTTAAATATTCTTCATGTCATAAATTTTGTTCCTCTATCTTGGAACTACCAAAATGAGACAGCTAATGACTAACATTAAGCATTGGCTTGCAAATCTATCATTTACTCCTTTGATGGCTCTCTCCAAACTTTAGGATCTAGGAAAGCAGTTCAACTTTTAAAGACATACTGGTATTGTACTGCAATGACACACATTCATTAAGGTGTCTTCCCCTTACTCAACACCAATCAGTCAGGCTTCCCTGAATGCACCCAGTCAGCTGGCCCCACTACTCCTTGCGCAAGACGCTGGATGTCAGAGGCAGCCATGGGCCTCACGGACTGGTTGGGAGCATGAATTACATTTCAAAGGCAATGCCAAAAGGGGAGTTATGGGAAAAGCAAATTGGCATAAGTATAAACACACCACTGAGAGAAAGAGTTTCCCCAGGGTCATAGAAACATATTGCAGTGGTTTGGGACATGTAATTTCCTTGCAACATAATATTTAATTGTGTTGCATTAACATTCCTGTGTTGTAGTAAAATGTGCTATTGTAGCATGTTTTGACATGAGCTCTAAGTTTTGGCCAAGAGCCGGTTTTCAACATCAGTGCCATGGTGTGGATGCTTGCAGTAACTACATTTCACGTACTCCTTGTTCAAAACCAGGAATTTCAACCCCCTTTGTTCCAAAACAAATAGCTTCAAAAATGCAGGCTGCAGCCTGAGACCTAGGAAATCCACCTTTCTGGCCATACAAGGGAGCCGAACTTTTTCCTTCCCCACCCCTGCTGTGTATGAGGTTAAAGTGTTAATGACTGAGCAAGCGGAGATGGCGGTGGCAGGAGGAAGGAGGGGGCCCAGGGCGGTGCCAGACCTGTGAAACCTTTCTGATGAACTACACAGCTGTTGCATTGATGCTGATTTTCCTTTTGGTCTTTGTCCTGTTAGTCAAAATACTTCTTAAGAAACTAATTTATGTAGAAACAAAAGAAATGAGAGTGCTAAGCTAAATCACCAAGGCAATTATACACTCATCCGATTATACGGTCATCCAGCTTCACTGGGCAGACCCAAAGAGTCTTGGTGGGGTCTGGATGCTCTTGTAGAAGAGTAGTAGCAGCAGTAGCAAGAGCTGCTCATCTCTTAAGCACATGGGTAAGAACGATCAACAGGGGCAGGGAGTGCAGGCACATCCTTCCCTTTGCTTTCTTTGGCTTTGGGGCCATCTCTCTGTTCCTTGTCAGCCATTGTTACAATCACATTTCTCTAGGTCAAACCACAATGTAAATTGCTGCCAGTCCCAGCCTGGCCAACTGCTCTAACAAAAGCCTCATGTGGAATTGCTTTCCTCCAGCTTTGCAAATCTTTGTTGTCCTTCAGGTATTCCTTGGAAAGCATCACTCTGAAATGCAGTAAAAACATGACCAGGCTCTGCTTTACCAGTATGTTCTTGCTGCAATCCCTTTTGCAGCCAGGCCCAGAAGCCTGGCAAACTCCAGGGGCAGAGAGCTGAGCCTGCAGCAGATGCTGGAAGGAAGTAAGTCCTGGCCCACTGCAAGGAAGGAGGGACCAAGACATAGGAGCTAGCTCCCCTCTGCACACCTATAGCTTATCTATGATCACACATTTGCCAACATACCATCCATGCAGAACAAGGGGCAGAAGTAGAAGATTTCACTGCAAAATTGGGCAGCATCCAAGTTCAGGCAAGGACAAATGTCACTGACCTTTACAGTATTCCAAGAACTTAAATCCCTTGGCTCCCTTCTGCTCACTGGAGAAATGGCTTAAAACCTGTTCCCTTTCCAGTCTCAACCCCGGGGAAAGAGAGCATCAATCTCTATGCAAGTGAATTTATTGTGTGTTCCTTATTTTATATTTTACAAACCAATGTCAACTTTCAGTCATTGAATCCAGACACTCGTGTTAACAATGGATGATTACGTTTTCCATCCGGATGTTTTCCCACAAGCACAAGCATTAACTCAATATACTCTTTAGACAAGCAATAGTGTGGTAACATATAGCAGGATGAAAATTTTAACTGATGCAGATGAAACTGCTTCTCTGGAACCAAGAGAGCCACACCACTTTACACCACCAGAGGCCTTGGTCCACAGCTGTTTCCCCACTCCTGGGCAGCCAGGATGCTGTGTTTGGGCCAATAGGATTTATGACCATTTTAAACAGAAGGAACTTTATCATGCACGTCAGTAAACTGTTGTGCTATTGGACTGCAGGCAGCTGAGTACTTTTCCACTCTTTTTAGCTATTGCTATCAGAAATCATGAGTTAGTCGATAACTGCATTCCTCCGAGATGAGTTTGCCAGCGCACTGAAGGAGATCGGTTCACACTGGGAGGCATTGTTTCCCAGACTATTCCACACAATACAGAAAACACTGTGTTCTCATTCAAGTACTATGAAGGAAGAGCCCAGTGGATGGGCTTTTAAAGAACTAGCATATGCAATTCTATAAACTACATTCTTTAAATTAAAAAAAAAAAAATCCTCTATGTCATGCAGAACTAAATAATGATTTGCTCATGGACTACATCCAGCATCAGCAATATGGATGAGCTTTGGCTGGGCTTTCTAAGCAACAGAAAGAAATATTGTATTCCCAGCAGGAAAAAAAAGAAAAAAAAGGGCAAGCAGAGATTACACTACCATTTGAGGCCACTTCATTCTTGTTAACAAAACATAACGACAAATTCATTGAAACTGAGCAAGGTGAAGACTCTTCGGCTAAGACCTTGCCCTGAGTCAACTCTTGCCTCAGAGACCTCGCCCTGGAGACAATGCAGAGCAGAGATGCTAATTTGTCTGTACTGCACTGGATCAGTTTTGCCATCCAGGTCAGAGGTAGTATTTCAGACACTAACTTGGGAGTCATGCTTTAAATAGCAGTAGAGTGTATACGCCCCTACATAGTGTTCGCTGTCAGAAGCAACACAAATACACACTGGATTTGAGGTGGCCCTGCAAACCAGCAATGTCCTGGTGGAAAGTGAGGTGGGCAGACTCACCTGTTTGTCATTCCAAACCAGACAGTAAGAAGTGGATAGACTCCTAACTGCCCAAATTAGACATGAATGGGGTGCATTTATGTGCTTTTGCCCTCAGTTTATACCATTGCTCCAACAAGGGACCTCAGTGTACAGATCTCTTTCCTATCATTCAGGGTCACTCAGAGCGTATATTCGGTTTTTCATCACTTATTCTCACCTCCCCACTTACTTACTGAATTGAACAGATTTATCTTTAAAGGGAGCTGGATCAGACCAGAAAACACAGAGCAGTAATTTTCCCAGTAAAAGCTCAGCACAGTCCAACAATGAAACAAGCTTTTAATGAGGCACAGCAGAAAGAACATGTGAAACAGATAATCATTTTCCATAGTAGAAGCTTGAACTATTTCACCTACATGACTTAAATCCTTCAGAAACAGGAGGATTTAAAACCACAGCTACATTTCTAATCTCTCATCCCCTTCCCTTTCTCCCCCCTGCTTACATGCAAGCAGCCCCAGAGAAGTCCATAGGAGGTGAATGGGAATGTGGTCTCCTCTGGACCACAGTGGGCTTCACTGCCTGGCATAACTTGGCTTATCATATTCCTGTTATTCTTGCAGGAATCTCTGTCTGAAAGAGCAATTTCAAACTAAGATTTCTGCATCACAGTCACTGCCAAGGAGTCTCCAGGTTGGATCATGGCCAGATTTAATGTTGCAGCTTTAAAGGGGCAATTTCATTTCAGGGGGGTTTTGTTTTGCTTTGTCTTGTTTTCAAATGTAGTACATTCTGCATTGCACAACTAGATGAACTCACATTCATGCCACATTAGGATGGTGAAAGGGAGGAAAGCAGTGGAGAAAAACAACAGAAATCTAGCAATAAAATAGTAGGTCTGCTTCAAAAGAGACAGAAGTCTCTTGAACATTCTTCTAGATATGTTTTTTGTACCAGAATCAGGACTGAGAACAGACTGCAGCAGTAATATCAGTCAGCACGAGAGCTGCTGGGGCCCAGAGGACATAGGCAGGAACAAATACTGACTGGCAGTTACAGTATCACCACTGTTAATCCAAAGCTCAAGTAGGTAAAACAGCCTTGTGCAGTTATTCACAAGTGACAAGAGAAGCAGCAAGGAACAGTGTATGTCTTCAGAAGAGAAAAACTGAGATGTAGCAGTTATCCAGAGTAAGGAGCATCATAAGTTTTCAAACAGAGGTTATTGCTCTAAACCCACCAAAGGCTTCTGTGGGCCTTCAGTGGGGCCCTATGCCAGGGCTCACATGCAGAAATACTCAATGAAATCCTGCAACATGTCAGTCTAGGTTTTACCTAAAGTGATATTTTTGTTTGTTTTGTT
This sequence comes from Indicator indicator, assembly GCF_027791375.1. Taxonomy (NCBI): domain Eukaryota; kingdom Metazoa; phylum Chordata; class Aves; order Piciformes; family Indicatoridae; genus Indicator; species Indicator indicator. Next base: position 40,119,218 of record NC_072012.1, on the reverse strand, counting down.
GTGGGTTTTTTAAAGAAAACAAATAAAACAAAACAAAAACCACAGAAGAGCAAGGAAAAAAGAAATATTCTGCTTAAACTAAAAGGATTTAAATTTTTCTGTTGAGTCTCATTCAAGGTGGATAGACCAGAAATATGTTGGAAAAAGTTCAAAGATATTAGATTGATCAAAGCACTTGGCTGAAGTAACTAAAGGAATGGAGTTGTTACTGCTTGGAGAAGAAATGGCTGCTAGGGAGGAGATAGAACAGGAAAGGGGCAGAGGGGAGAAAATCATTCTTGCATTTTGAACCTGAAGAGACCCACTACATCCCTTACATTACACTGCTGAGCAAAAACATTGTTCTTGATGAAATACAGCAGTTAACCACCTCTCCCCAAAGCCAGTGCAGGGTCTTTCCAGCACTGTTGGAGCTGCCAGCAGGCAGCTGCCAGCAGCAAGACTGGTGCTTACAGGCCAGGCCACTTGGTGCACCATGCAGCATCCCTGAACCCTATTACTCAGTATGGGTTTGGAGAAATGAGCTCTCACAAATCCAGCCACAACACTGGGAAATGCTTCCCTCCCCACATGTTGCCCCCCCACTGTTGCAGGCTATTGCCCAGGAGCAGAGTGGATCATGCACTGCAGCCATGCCGACCCAAATCATGGTGTCCTGGTCCCAAGTGCAAAGGAGCTGATGTGTGCCTGAGGGAGAAGCATACTTTAACCCGTTTTAGCTGCTTGTTGAGCAAACATGAGTCAGATCACTAACATACCAACATATTAAATGGCAGTCAGAGCCTGCTAGGGACTGAGACTTCTGCTTCTCATCAGAGCTGAGCCAAGCAGAGCTGACCGGTTGCCAAAAGTGAAAGTCCCTGTCCTACCTCTTACACTGCCTCAGTTACTCATACTGCATTCAAATATGGGGGAGTCAAACCCTAAAAAATTTGAAATCATTTGGGGTTTGTTATTGTGTTTCTGCTAGTTTTCAAAGCATTCTTCTCCCTGAAGATGTCCAAATGAGCAAGGGAAGCAGTGGGAACACACAGCCAGGAAAAAAGCTACCTTCTCAACGCATTCTCATGATCCCTTTTCTGTTGGTTACTTAACCTAGCACAAGAAAGACTTAGCAATATACCAGGTCACATAAATAAAAATGTCAGTACAGGGAAGACAGGGGAAATTGTAGGTGGGAGCAGGGAACAGAGTAGCATTTACACCAGACCACAAGGCTATGGCCACATAGGGATTCCTAGGGTGATCTCAGTCAGTAGCCTGTTAGGTGAGGAAACAGAGACATCTCCAGAAGGGGTGAAAACAATACCAAAAAAAAAAACCTCATGTTTGCTCCTGCTTACACTAGGAAACTATTCCCTACAATACTTTCTTTAGGAACCCAGGAACGGCCAGTTCTGCCAACAGTGCAGCTTTTCACATCAGTGGCCACTAAAATGGCAGAGGTGAACCAAGGTGAGGAAAAAAGCTGAGCTGAGAGCCCAGTGGCCAGGCTCAAGGTGACAGCCATGTTCACGGTCTGTGCAGGTGCCAGAGGAGCACGCACCCACCAGGGACAGGTGCCACACAAGCTTTGCAGCATGCAAGAGCAGAGTGAAATCATTGCAGCTTGTTTTCAAACAATGTCATGATAGCCTTGCTAGAGTAACATTGCAGGAGATAGGTAAAAAGCTTAGAAATTTTTCATACTGAAGGTCATAGCAAAAGCTAATCTTAATCAACATCTTTAGGTGATAAGAGACTGTTCAGAGGATCAAAGTGTCTTCATTTCCTCTCTGCACCACTGACAGATTCAGCTGGCACTTTGCAGTTGTACAGGTGGCTTGACAATGACGAAGTTGGAAGAGTTGGAATAAGAAAAATATACTGGCAATCACTTCACAATCTAGACTTCTTTATAATGCAAACAAAGATCCTGTTTTCCTTCTTAGTCTATATTAAAACTGTAGCTGAGACTAAGGAAGTCTAGCAAGTAATGAATCTAAACCACAGGGGAGGGAAAAAGACTTTAAACAGGATTCATATTTTGAAGTCCGAATGATATGATATCTCTAAAACACAAACAACTTCTTTTTTCTTCTTTTTTTAAATTGTGCTTTGATTTATGTCCAGCCAAACATATTAGGCCCAAGTTTTGGGCCTGGAGATCTTACAGGAGTCTGAACCAAGAACTCAGAGCACCTCACCAAGAGAGAAGTAGCTGAATTGCCCAGGCAGGTCTTGACAGCACCAGTCAAAGAAAGGGAGGGGGCAGGACATCCTTTATTAGCAACCTTGGAAGATGCTAACCTTGTTAACCATCAGTATTGCACCGACTGAACCACAAATGCACATTCCCTGCACACCCACACAGGTTCTCAGAACTAGCACATGGCTGGGAGCTGGATTGCCATGAAACACAGGCTGGATACATACAAGAGTGGGAGAGAAACCTTCAACCTGAGCACTTCTGCCCTTCAATAGATGTGGCTCCCTCTCCAAATTTAAAAAGCAGTTTTTAAGTTCTCACAATTTATCAGGAAAAGATCCCTTTAGGGCAAGGTAGGTGCTAACTTTAACTAGAAGTCTTCCCCTGAATCTTGGCTTATGAGCATGGGGCCACAGTGCTGACTGGCACCTGCAAGGAATTTCTGCCTGGGAAGAATGGAAAGGTTATTTTCGTAGAGTAAATCCCACATTTCAGACTGATCTTGTCAGTAACTTGTTGAACAGCTCTAGGGAGTAAGCTAGATTTTGGAATAAAGACTTTAAAAGTTTAAATGTTTGTCTGTTATTAAAAAAGACAAGTTAAATATTTTCAACCACCTGTAATGGTTTGGTAACTCTCCAGGAACTTCCCCCTCATTCCTAGACTGAAAATAAAAAACAGACCCAAAAGACAGCTCTTGCTGCATATATAGCTTTTATATGTTGAGGGCTTACTTTCCTAACCCCATTAACCCCACTCCAGGAGGGTGATTTTTCTGATGCCCCTGTATACAAGGAATCAAAAAAAGTCTCATGCATAGAAGACAAAGAAAGACACTCTGGGCTCCCCAGAATATTGGAATATTTTGTATTAGAGTCCTCCCGCACATCAACATTCAGCTTAATGGAAAGCACATTTCGGTTTTCACTCTCCTTGCATCTTGCATCATCATACCTCTGGTTACTCACACTGAATTTGCTCTGACATGCTAGTAGGTTTGAGGTGACTTTTTTTTTTTTTTTTAATGATAACTTTGATATGTTGTATCATATGGGACTAGAAGTGACAAGACAGCCCTGGTACCTCCAGAGGAAAGACAGATGAAAAGGACTTACTAAGACTTCATTTTTGGTCATTTCTGTTTTTCAGCTAACCACAGCACATGAATACAGACCGGGCCTTGGCAACTATCCGTTCATTATTAACAAATTAACAGCTTCATAATTCCCTCTTTTCTTTTGTTCTGTGTGCACAGACACGCACACATGCATGTGTCCCTGCTGACTTGGTCTTTTTTCATCTTGACAAATCCTTCCTCTTGCTCACACCAGATTTCAACAGCACAATGGGGGGCCAACTAGGAAAGCTTCACAAGGCCTATCAAAAAGATTTGTTCAACTTATTTCCAGTTCAGTCCGGACCTTCATGAGGAAATGCAAAACAGTCACGGAAAACATCTTCTTTCCACAAGACCTTTAGGCCACTATTGTCAAGCGAGAATGTGCCCAAAATGTGGGCATTAAACAGGCATGTGTGCACCAGTCTGGGTGTTCCAGAAAGCTTTCTGGAAAGATCCACATGTTAAGAGCAGACTCGCTCCTCAACCCACCAAAGTTTCAGCCACGTTTCCTGATCACAGAAGCAGCACTGAGTGATCTGATATGAGAGTATGGCAAGGACAGGCTCAGCCTGGCCACCCAGCACCATGCGGCTTGGGGCCACTGGCCTGGCTTTTCCTGCCACTTCCCTGGCTGGCGCTGCTTCAGAGGCCACCCGCGGCCATTGTGTGGTACAGACAGGGTCCCGGCAAGACTCCCCCTGCAAGGCCATCTGAGGGAAGGGATTGTTTTATTTATGAGATGGGAGGAAAAAATAAAGTTCCCCTGTTGTTTTTCATTTGGGATCAAGAGGAGGAAGAGAGTTCTCTTATTTTTGGTGGCTAAAGTATGTTCACTGTGCATTGCTTTCAAAGGGAGAAGAGGAAACGTGGAGACTGAGCGTCAGACTCACTCAAGCTTCAGGCAGAGCCCTCTCTCAGAGGTGGGTGACCATCATCTGAAACAGCTCAGTGACATGCAGCAGATATGCAGGGCTCTTAAGTCCCACAGAGTGCTGTAACCCCTGGAGAAAGCGGCACAGTGGCAGGAGAGCTCCCACATCCTCCATCTTCTCAATCTGCCCTTCCGTTCTGTGGTGCCTCATGCAATTCAATGAGGCGCTTTGTTTCAGGGGAAAACCAAAATGTTTACTTGACCCAAAATGAACTGCAAGGTTTTAAATTTACCAATAAGCCATGACAAAAAAAAAAATGGGGGGTTTGAGTTAATGCTTCCAAATTATTTTCGCATTTGTGTGTTGGCAGTCAAATAAAAAAATAAGCATTCACACAACGAAGTTCTGTCTTCCACTTGTTTGTTCACATGAATGAGATTACATATTTCTAGTTACTGGTCCCAGGAAACTTTTCTAGATTTTCTTTTAAAATTAAATAAAAATGCTTGGAGGAAGAGTTGAGATTATACTAAGCATGGATAAGTTTTACTTAGCAACTCAGTCCCTTGGAAAAGGTTTAAAACTATTTATTTTATTCATCTGCTGCACTTAGCTGGACAGATTCCATATTCCATTACAGTTCAGAAGTGATATATTTCATCCTGTAATAGTAATTCCCAGTTAATTATTACAATCAAAGGTGTTTGTTTAAAGTCATGTATATACCAAAAATCACAATGTAGAGCTCATTTCCTTAAGAATCAATGTCATTTTATGCCAGATTTCCAGATGAGAAAATACTATTTTAAAATGAAAACTTGTAGATACAATGGAAAATGGATTCCATTCAGATGATGCAATTAACCCCCAGTATAAATAATCTGTGGTGTATATTGTAATATGATAATGTGAAAGTCCAAAAGAACTCATTCCCAGACCACATCAGAAAATCTACTGAGTCAACAACTGCAGCAGACAATAACAGCATGAGTTAAAGGAGCAGAGCTCTAAAGCAGGATAGTTCAAACTGTACAGAGTTTAAAATGTCACTGGCAAGACCAAATATGACCATTCCACACTTGGGCACTACGTGAATTCACTCACAAAAGGTTTGGCATGTAAGATGTGCATATGAAGCAACAACTAGTTCAACTTGTGATGTCACATTACCACACATGGAAGACTGTTCCTACCTTTCATTTGTGTTATCACCACTAGTTTTTAAATAATTTTAAAGGAAAATTGCTTGCATAATCCATTTGTTTAATTTTTTTTTTAAATTACCTTAAGCAAGCACATCTGAAGCTCACTTTCCTGCCTAGAGATTCTCTATGCACATAGGATGTGGCTAGGGAATAGATGGAAGAATTTGAGAGAAAAAAATAGCATAGCAATATAAAAAAAAAAGAATAGCAATAAATACATTGTTTCAACTGTTCTCTCAGATCACAAAAAAAAAAAAATAAACAGCATTTCAGTGGTATATGAGTGACTTAACTACATATGTAGAAACAGTGCAAGACCCATATGGTAATAATTACTGGAAGTGCATAGTTCACTTTTTCTTGACAAAAGCCACATGGCTTTTTTTAATCTATTGTATCACATATATGATGTAACAGTATATCAATGCAAATCAAACAAACACAAAGCAGCTTTCCAGCTGAGGCTCCAGACACACAGAAATCAGGAAGCTCCAACTTTTGGGTTCCATTCCAAGCTCAGCCCTCAACACTCACATTTTCTCTTTCTAGCCATGATGTTAAAAATGCATGGTTTAAATAACCAGAGAAAGGAGAGAAACCAACACCACATTTATTATGAATTCCAACACCAAAGCAAAACCAAAAGCTCAGGAAAAAATTATCTCCCTCCAGAAGCTGCCTGGAGTGATCACTCTGGGAAGGAGATACTTAGCAGTCCTCAGCAAATAAAGGGGCACCTCTCTTCCACAGAGACACCCTCAGCATGCAGCTTGGTTTAATATCAACCTGCCACCTGCCCACAGCTTAAGGCTACAGCAGGGAAACAAAATGAAATTCAGCAGAATTCTCAGCTACTAAGCAAATGTATATGGCAGTACAAGGAAAAAGCATCCAAGATAAAATGGCTGTAGGTCAGTCCTGCTAATAATTTCCTAAGTGACGTGTACTTAAAATTCAGTATGGTATTGCTTTAGAAACTTTACTTCAACATTCTTGATTTCTTTTTTGAGAAATTCAGTATCTAAAAGCTGTGAGAAAAGTGCCACAGCCTCATGTCACAACACATTCATCTGGCATGATTTCATGACACTGGATCAAAATCACTCCAGAGAAGATCCTGATGGGTTAACTATGTGCCACAACTCGGCCTGGACCTCTGAGAAGGGTGCTTAGATGATCCAAAGCTTTGAACCACAGCATTCCAAAGGGGAATGAAGTGTCTGAGATCTGCCCAAGGCCAGCAGCAGGTACAAGGTCCTGCTCCACTCCTACCTGCTCCTGCAATAATCCCAGTATCAGACTATCAAAGGAAAATGCTTGCTTTGCAGACCATTTTCTACTACCAGCATAGCCTAGTTCTATTTTTCCTTTTGGGATCTTATTTTCTGGGCACACAGCTGAATGCTGGGCCCTTTTCCAGCCTACTGCTCCCTGCTGTGCTGTCACTCTGCAAACCACCTTGGCACTTTGATTACCAGAGGGCTACACTCTATTCCTCACAGAAGGAATCAGCCACTCCAGGCACCACCCCTGGCCCTGCCACCTCTGCCCCTATCTGCTCCTTTTCCACATCCAGAGCATGCTGCTGTACATTGTCCACTGCAAAGAACTAAGACTGCCCACAGTGCCAAATGCCTTAGCATAATACGCAGCCACCTATTAAGATGTGACAAGGTGCAGTTTCAGGCCTTTGCACCACTCAGAGTGAAAGTGAACTACCTCTCCTCTGAGGCAGTTTGGAATACCTTCAAAAGGCTGTTGACGTGGGCCACGTCTGGCTCTGTAAGGAATGGAACTACCAAAAACCCTCTCTATAGGGCAGTACTGATCACATCCCATGGTATGCAGCCTCCTTGATGCCATGCATGTCAGCCAACTATGGTTGTCATATTAGCTGGCTGTCTTGGAAGTGGCCATTCAAAATTCAATTGCAGACTACATCTTTCTGACTCAAGACTGTACCACCACTTCTACTGCATTGCACAGAACCAATTTTAATAATCTAAATTAATCCTACTTCATAGGGGTAACTGTGGCAGCATCATAAAAAGTAAAATTTATTCTTCACATTTGAGGTTTAGATTTCACACAATTCACAGATCTTAATTTCATAACTATACTGGTCAAAGCAGCAAAGGGATTAAGTTAATCTACCTTCTACTTCAATGAACAGAAAAAAGGCTCCCATCATTGTCCTGTCAAATCACTTGATTTTATAAATCACATATAAGTAAATTGAACATTTATAAATCCAGAAAAATTAATCAATTCTTTCTCATTCTCTGAAGTCTACAAAGTTCAGATGTGGCAGGAAAGTGGGCTAATTTTAAATTATCGTTTGGGTCAGCATATCTATTTACACTGTTCAATTACATGATTGTATCATTTTGCACAGCCTTCTTTATATTGGCAAGCTATAAAAGAGCTTCTTCAAATGGAGCCATTGTTCTGCTGCATGCTCCAAGAATAGCATAGACTATATGTAAGGTCTCAGCTCCGCGGCTGTGCAGAGGACCAGCCTTGATAAATTCAGAAGTTTCCTATTGCATCAAAGTTCCTTCCTCCTTTCTCTTCCCAATGTCTGTTGCCCAAATATACCATATTGTATTTGAGCCAAACAGCTATCCCCACCCATACCCCAGCTCCCACATAGATTAGGTACTGATCTTCTGTCTTTTGAGTTTTTGTCCTAGGACACTTGTTTGCTGAGAGATGCCGACAGAAAACTTTCTGGGGCTCCTACCCAGCTCTGGACTTCTCTTCTGTTTGTCAGTGGGTGATGTTTTATTCATAACAGAGCAGAGTTACATCAGTCCCAAGGTTATCATCATAAAGTCATTGGGAAGTCTACTAGAAAACTCAGTTTAAGATACTTTGCACTCTCTCACAGAAGTAAAAATATTGTGGTCAATAGTACCAAGATCTTTAAAACAGTTACAAAGTTTGGGTTTATTTTTAGTTGGTGAGAGGAAAGGGAAGGGGGAGGGGGAGTAGACGGTGGACATAGAAAAAGGAAAAAAAGAAAACCTTTTCTGGCTAGTTGAAGAAATTGTTAAGAACTCTAGTGCTGGTGATGTCTGCTAATGAATATGTGGAGAATGGGTAACAAAAAATAAAACATGAATTGATAGGGAAAAAAATCCTACATTTAAACCAAGGAGATAACAGAGGAAACAAAAAGCTATGAAAGGAGCAGTAACTCCTTTTTACTCCTGTTATATTTTAAAAACACTCCCAGATGAGGGTCTCAGTGAAGCAAAAGAGGAAGACGTATCTTATCCAGCTCACATAGATTCCCAGGGAGTTCCAAGGGCACGCTGACCTCTAGAGAAAGCAGATGCTTTAGCAGCTCTGCTTTATTCTCTGCCTGCAAGGACTTGTGCTTAAGCCTGAGCAAAGCAATTGTGGGATAAAAATCACTTGTGCAAAAATTTTGGGATCTGCAAGGGTTTTCTAGTGCTTCTCAAAAGAGTCCTAAGGAAATTAAATGTAAGAGGGAGGACAGTGCAACTCCCAAATATCACTGGAGGCAACATTAGATGAGCACTTATCCCCAGGATCCAGACGTGCCTGATAGACACCCAGAAAATCAGCCCAGGGACTCAACCAAGAGACCAGATTTTATGACAGTGAGTGACCAAGAGTTATGTGAGTGCATTTTTTCAGATTTGTACAAGTTGTCAAACTGTACAGACTGTTTCCATGCAGTTTCCTCTAATCTAATTCACTCTGCATCCCAAACACACAGACTGGGGATGCAGCAATCTCGCACAAACTGCTCATGAGAAGGAATAGGACTCAGTTGCTATTTATGCATGTTATACACTACTATACACTCTCTCTTAGCAAGTGACCTCAGACTGTGGCATGGACAAATACTTAAAGAACAGACCTTCACTTTATTTCAGTTTTAGGAATCCTATTAGCATGCTCACTGAAGAAATAGCTCCTAGAAAAGTTATATGTAAGCATATAAAGCTAGATTTTCAAACCATGTTAGTTTTGGCCTGTCTGTGGTCCCACTGGAGTTATTTTGGCCAGAACTCTCAGTTTCTGAGAATGTCACAGATAGTATTACCACAGAGAGATTCAAGCACACACTCCAATGCACTATGGGAACTAGGGAGGTCATGAAAGATACAGAAAAATGCAGGCAACATCACCATATTTTAAGATTCCCCTCCAAGTCCCACCAAGTTGATCAGAGAGGATCTTTTGAATAAATAAATGGAGCAAATTTGGCTGAAAGAGCAGAGATATTTAAAAACGTAAAGTAACATAAAATGCTTTCATTAACAGAGTGCTTATCATTCTAGCAGTTCTCCTTTCATATACTTGAAAATTCTACATTGGTGATTAATATTAGAGTATTATTTAAACAAACATACTGTCTCTGTCCTCATGCAGTGCCAGCCTTCTGTGTAGCAGACAGTGCTAAGAACCAAAGATCAAGAACATCTAGAAAGTGGAAAGACAATGGGAAAAGAGCATCCAAGATCCTGTTTCAACTGAGATCTCTGAAACAAGTGATCAAATGCCCAGCAAATGTGACAAGCAAAGCCTGGCCTTCAGAAAGGAGGTCACCCTGGTTTTACAGTGCGTTGAAGGACTTGGATTACTTCTCTGAGAAGTGTATTTTGGCTTTACTATCAGCAGCATCCCTGGATCATTTGGCCTTTCCATTGATTCCTGACAGGATTTAATTACAGTTGCTAACCCAGCTTTATGCAAAATATTACTTGCAAACATGTTACCTGCAAAGCTGAAATACAGGTGAGTAGTATCTGTTCCACTTGAGTGAAAGAGTCACTGGGCAGAAGAAACAATTGGCTGAGAGCTGCAAGCCAAATCCAGCGCAAAGCCAGACATTCATCATTTCTAAGGAAAAAAGCTATGGGATGGTGGCAACTTGCTGAATTTGGGGAAAAGAAAATCCTTCCCATTAAAACTAAGCGCAATGTGTGATTTAATTATCTAACTACAAAAGCATCACCAATACAAAATGCATCAAGCAGCTCAGCACACTGAAAGCTAATGAGCAATAAACAATGATTACACTACACAATAAACATGATTACACTAAGTCATCTGGATAATGTGATAGATCCCATAATTCATTATCATCCCCTAGATAAACTGCAAAGCTGATTTCATTACTTACATGTGTAATATCATCAGTTTGTAAGTGCTCGCTGCTGGTAGAGGGAAGTTAGATATCTGACATAACCAAAAGCATGGCAGGGCAAGCAGTCCTCCAGATACCTCTACACTGAAATGGGCCACTCTGCTCCTAGCAGCACCCTACATAAATCCAGGAGGGGTCAATCTCTAATCTTAATGTTTCTGGCTAGTTTACAGTAGCTTAACATCGGTGGCTGAACGCTATAGCATCTGCATTTTCTTCACAGTAACAACCAATGCTATACCCTTAAACAGCAGAAACAATTTTATGTGATAGAGCACTTTATGAAAATGGCTTAGCATTTTGTAGAGAAAAACAAGAAGTGAAATGTTATTTATTTTTGAAAATCACAATACTAAAAGCAAGGATGAATTTAAGAAAAAAATAGGGGAAGAGAAAAAAATCAATTCAAAGGATAAAAGCTTTACATGAAAGGCTAAAATAAAAACCCCACAAAAACAAAAACAAAACAAAAAACCACACCCACACCAAAGCACATAAATCATTTAAAAATTATTAAAAGGCCTGAGAACACAGGTAGTACATCCTTGTGCCTTAAGGACTGACTACACATTATTTCTGACAGATATTTCTCAAACTCATTTTCAAACAATTCAACATCAATCTTTACCATCTTCAGGCAACCACATTTCACTACCCTTTCCCTGAGAAAGTATTTCCTAGCAGCTTTTTCTGTTGAAACTTTCTGCCAAAACTTTCTGCCTAAACTTTTCTTATTTTTTTTAATGTAAACCCATTAATTCTTGTCCCAGTAACAGTGGATGTATAATGACACCACATTGCCTTTACCTGTTCTGCAGTAAACTCTTACTGGTTTGCAGATCACCACAATTTCCTTTACTCCTCAGAGAAAAGAAAATAGCCTGGTTTTTCTCATATTTTAAGTATGTATCTCTGATCATTGTTGAGGCCTAGGAAAAAGTAACATCCAACTGATCCTGTATTTCTCTATGTCAAGTGTTTAACATTGCATACACTGCTCCAGCAGAGAGTTTAAGGGAAAGGATCGTCTCACCTCTGACATATCCACCTCCTTGGCCCTGCTCCCCTTACAAGGCTGTTTTCCTCCCATCATCTGACCACAGACTCTTACTTTTTAACTCACCCAACAAAAAAAAGCCTTTCCAGTGGAAAACACCACCTCCCCTCCCTGCTGATCACTCCTTCCAAGAAGGGATTAATGGTTGTGGCCATTCTGGGCAAGAGCAGGAGCAGGTATCTGAAGGCTTTATGCGTCGGTTTGAGGCTGGGTGGTGCCTTTGAAGAACCACAAAGTACAGACATCCAGGGGGGCCAGAGTGTCCAGGAGGTGGACCAGAAGTTGTATTTCATACCCAAAAGTCCTGTATCCCTATAAAACTGGCTGGAAAATCAGTTTTCTTCCCTTCCCCCTCCCTTTCTCTTCCCAAGAAAGATGCCCAGGCTCTTGTCTCTTGTGGAGGAGTGAGGCCTGGTGTCGGCCTTGGCAATGCTGCCAATCAGGCCTGGAGCTGCCTCATTGGGGCCTGGAGTTGCCAAGCTGAACTTTTGCTGTGCCACAAATGGTGTGGTATGGAGGGTAGAGAGGCTTGGTAGGGAGGGGGCATGAAAGCCTGGGTTGGTTATCCTGATTGAAAGGGAGATCTGTGTGAAGCTTTGGCTTAATCAACTTCTGTGTTAAACCCATACTATGGATTTTGTGTATTTTATATGGTTTGTACTGTTGTGTGTAGTTGTGACTAGCCTTTCCATTTAAACTTTCCATCCTATTCAATCCTTTGTGTGAGCATTTTTCTTTTGCCCCTTTTGGAAGAGGTAAATCTGTCTCACCCTAAACCATGACACTTTACCAGTGCAGTAGCTCATTCACTAACTCCCCACACACTATCAGTGTTGGAATCAGGTTTTAGGCTCTAATGGGGGATTTTCATATGCCAGAATTACTGGAGATATAAACACATTCAGAGCTGGCTGAGGGTCTTCTGCTTAAAACACTAACGGTATAGCCCTCAACCTGCAGCATGGGGCAGTGATCCAGGCAGGGTGAGGGGCCACACCACACACAGCCCCCATGCTGAGCTGCCAGCCACGCTGCATAGACCAGGTTGGTCAGCCCTGGCCATGGTACAGCAGGGATGTACAGCAGGGGTGTACAGCAGGGGTGTACAGCAGGTTCCACTTCTCTGGGTTTTGTCACTGCAGTTTTCCCTTTTCTGCAGGCCTTTTTGCTGCAGAGTTAACCAAGGAAAAGTTATCAAGAACATACATGTAAGAAGCATCTATGTCACTGAAATGAAGTGACAAGTCACATCCAAAAAAAAAAAAACAAAAAGTTTGAAGGTTTTTCATGCATATGGCAAATTCAGAAACCCTCCCTGTAGTTCCGGACTATCAGCTCTCAGTTTATCACTTGGTGTGGAGAGCTAAATCTTTTATGTACATTGAAGTTTTCACATTTTTAAAAAGTGGCTAATAACTCTTTAAGCTGGAAACGAGCTTAGAATAGATTTAGATTGGATGTTAGGAACAAGTTCTTTACTACGAAGGTGGTGGAACCCTGGAACAGGTTGCCCGGGGAGGTGATTGAGGCCACTTCCCTGGAGATATTCAAGGCGAGACTCAACAAGGCCCTGGGCAACCTGGTCTGGTTGAAGGTGTCCCTGATGACTGTGGGGAGGTTGGACTAGTTGACCTTTGGTGGTCCCTTCCAGCCTAGACTGTTCTATGATTCTATGATTCTTTACTGCATGTCTCTCTACAAGTAGTTGAATGGTGTTTCTGGTTTTTTTACAAGCAAAGACACCAGTTCAGAAAGAATTTGTTAGATGCCTGACATAACCAAAAGAAATAACTGCTCCCACTATTGTGCACTTCAGTAAACCTTGTGAGACTTCAGACATGCAAAGCCTCCAAGGAAGCTATCTTGTAGAGACAGTAAGGTCTGGATCTCTGCTGCACTCATTATCTCAGCCTTTACAAAACTGTAACCTCACCACATTACATCTGAGAACCAAGAGCAAATACACTGACAGTATTCCCTCATCCTTTCATCTAACAATCATCACTGATAAAATGCTTAGCTATTGTCACAGAGTGTTTATTTCTACAACCCTTTGCGGGTATTAGCAGTGGTGTTGGAGATTGTGGTAAGGAAGAAACACAAAGCAGATTTGCAGAAGTGAGGAGAGCTCCCTCTCAGAAGCCTGTCATCTATCATATGATGCTTTCTGGTGAAGCGATCACCTCTGATTTGTGATATCAGAGCCTTAATCATGTACTTGGCACCAAGCAAAGGAACTACCAGCAATATCCAGCACTGGGAGTGGAAGTTCCCATTGTCTAATGCAAGAGTTAGACAGTATTACCACATGATCCCCTCACTCAGAGGCGAATTGGAATTGTTATGAAAACATTTATAAAGCAGTATTTGCCACAGGGTAGTCGCTCATGTTATATTTGTCTTACCCCTTCTTTTTTCATCTGTGAGCACCATTAATTACCAGTGGATAATACTGATGCTGTAATACACTTTCCCTTGGGAACAAAACAATAATCATCTGTGTCATTCGAGAAAGATCTTGCTTGAGTCTTTATGTGCAGGAATGTACAGCTATAAAGCATGCCTGATAAAAACATTTTATTTTGTTCTGCTCTCAGTTAAAGAAATACAGATACAATGTGTGATCATTCATTTCCAGTAAGAGGTTGTGAATACACTTTTTTTTTTTTTTTTTTTTGCACAGAGAGCAAAGACATCTGCCCATTAAGACAGAAAATAAAGATGCCAGTAAATGCAACAACAATTCCACTGCTATTACATGTTTCTAATAGTCTGTAGGCTATGGTAAGTATTTATATCATTACACTCATGACTTGGCTCTGTATTTTCTTCTCTCTAGAATCTAAGTCACTAAGACTCACACTGTAACAGGGTTTATCAGAAAATGATCTGTTCCAACCAGTTCAAGAAGTCAAGGGTAGGATGAAAAATGCTGAAATCTTGGAACACAACGTATTTGTCTGTATTTGAGTGACATTTCTCAAAGAAATATTTCAGATTGGGCTTGTTAGATGATACCATTAGTGCAAAGAAGGAGATAAAACATAGAAAGTTCTACAGAAACAGATTATGACCCCCAATCTTTAGGGAACTTTGATTCTGTTTCCTTTGCCAGAAAGAGCTGTCCCTCAAACCCTTCAGACTTATGTATTTTACTTTTCAAATGTGGAAGATGTGAGTTAAAATCTCCCTGCTCTCTCAAATTATTATCAAGACACCCACCAAGATTATTTAGGGCTTTTTGCAGGCTGCAGGCTTCACACTCATGCTGCAAGTTCCCCATCAGCAGGACAAAGCATCACTCAGCTCCAAACCACAACACAGCACCACACCTGCTCCAAATCTTACAATTGCTCTAATTTTGTTTTGCTCTGCTTTTGAGATCAGTGAAGTTCAGGGGTGGGGGGAGGGAAATATAAAGCTTAAGCTTATATTCAAAATGGGTATGCTCTTACACAAAAAAAAAAAAAAAAAAAAAATTCAAACTGTCCCTTGTGCCAGCTCCATTTCCCAAACTGCACACAAAACAGCCTCCAAATGGCAGCGTCCAGCACATCCAGACTCTGCCTCCAGACAGGAGAGTGAAGATCATCACCTTGAGCCAAGCAAGGGAGAATAATGGCAGAGTAGAATGATCTGAACTGAAAGCATTTTTAAACTTTATCATCAAGGGACTTAGAAGACTGTACTTAATGATAGCTGTTGTCAAGATTAACTATAGCATCGTGGGAAAAAAGGGCTAATGTCACATAATAATTATATGCACTTTGATGCGTACTAAGAACAGCTACTCTTGTAAAATTACAATGCTGCATTCACAGATTAGAGTTTAAATTCCCTCAGCAATTTTGTTGCAATATTTAGTGAGATTAGTCATTTTTTAATGAAATATGCAATTGGATTATGCTTTTTCAAAAACACTTTTTGAACAGCCTCTTTCACTTACAAGTACCCGAGTGAGTTGCTGTTATACATAAGCATTAAATCTCTGCACAACAGCTCTCACTGTCATGTACAGGGGTGCCTATACTCATGCATTTTCACTTTTGACAGGTAAGTGTGCTTCTACTTTGATGTAAAGCCCTATGTTTACAGGAGGTGAAAATCCCATTTTACTTGGAAATGACAGCAAGTAAGCCAGTATGAGAAAAATAATTTGTCCACCATGGCTGGATTGGGCAAATTCGCAGAGATTATACAGTGTCCAAATGAGAGGGAATACAGAGGGAGATGCAGGAAGAAAAAGTATCCTTCAATAAATCCTCAACAATTCAAAGATACATCTAGAGAAGGGGGCCTCTCGTGGTCCAGAAGCCACAGTGACAAGGTAACTTAGTTGTGCTTGGTCCGTACTAACTTCTGCTGTCATCATAGATGGATGCTTTCCAAATCTTTGAATATTCATTACACAACATCCTGGAGAGGCAGCAATTGTTGTTATTCTTTTCTAGATGGAGACTGATGTAGAGAGAAAGAAAGGGTCTAATCTGGATGGATGGATAAATAAATAAATAGACACTTAGAGCAATTTAGGAGAAATTTGGGTATGCAAGTTCAAGCAAGCAATGCATAAATCTCCACCCAGTTTCCTAAGATGTGGGGGATCCAGGTTGTCATCAGTCAAAGGAGGCTCAAGCTCATGTGCATTTTCTGAATACTTGCAAACTCTACCTGTAAATTGGGTTAAGCCTAGGCCAAAACACAGCAAATGTGAGCACAGAACAGGACATTGAGTTCAACCACTTTTCCCACTCTTGCCAGCACTGTTTCACCTATTGTAAAAATTTCACTGAGAGATGGAGATTAATTCTCACTTTGGAGTGGGGCTGGTGTATAAAAATTAGTAACACAATATTAAGAGTAAATACAAGGCTGAAGAAGAGGACACAAGTCCAGTACTGAGTTTGTGCTTGTGTGCCCTGTTCTGGCTAATACAATATGTATAAATGTTAAATTTAAGAGGTTGTATCTGAGATGAACCTTTGGCTACACTACCCTGGACTGTTCTCCAGAGCAAGGATTTTTAAGGTGAGTTCAGGAATCTGTATCAACTTCTGCTTGCAGCACAGTCATAACATTTGGAAAAGGAATTAATAGGAATATGTGGATAAAAGTAGCTCTGGTGAAGTAGGTGGAAGTAAACTGAAAGGTATCTAACACCTGTACAATTCCCAGTTTGAAGTTCATAGCTGTTGAGACAACTGTATTCTGCAAGGTAGCCAGAGATGTAGTGCAGGATTACAATCAATTTTACTGTTTCATAAATAATGCTGACAAGGAAAAGCAAATGTTTCCTAACCATTTCAGACAAAACTTTTCAATCTTCTAAAAAATTTTACTAGAAACTGAGAAAAAGGGGACTTTAGATTTGCCTTTCACACTTGTGCACTATCAATTACTAGCACCTTTATTGGTCACTTCAGTGGAGCAGGAAGTCAGGCATCAAATCTGATTACATATCCAGCCTGGAATTAGTTTCTCTGCAAGTCACAATAGACAGACCAACGGGGCAACACAAAGCAAATTGTCTGTCATACCTCACTCATCACAGTGGAAATTTTATTGTTTAGAACAGCCTGTTTGTAAGCACCACATTCAGGATACATCTTCATTTTTCTAAAAATCCCAGTCCCAAAGGCCATCCAGCTGCAACAGCTTTACTGACAGATGAGCACTGCTTACATTCCTTCGGCAGAATGAGATAATATGAGAATGTCAAAAATTCAGCCCAATCTGCTGAAGAAAATTCTCTCCTTTACAAAACGTCTGAATTCCCAGCAATGGGATTTTCCACAACGGTAGAGTGCCATTTTCCGATTTCCGCACTTTCAAGTGATCTGTTGGCTGCTCTTGCACAACGATAAACACAGCAGTACGGGTTTTTAAATGACATCCTTTTAGCCGGAAACTTTGTTAATCTCCTACAACTCTGAAGAATAATAGTTGAGTTGGAAAAGCACTTCATTTTGACATGAAAGACTTGTGATTCTTTTCCAACTGAATGAAGAGAATGAGTACAGTAATTTTCTCACAATGCAGTACCCTGTTTTAAAAACACACACACACACACTATTTTCCTCTTTGCCCTCATCTCTTCAGTTTATACTTCAAAAGAATATTCATGTTATTATACAATGTGTTGACATTCTCATTTAAACCATAACTGCTTGGGAACAAAGAGTCCCAGAAAGAATGATACTCCAAAAAGCAACACTTAATTTCAGTTTGTGATAATGCTTCAATACAAGCACCTTTATGTGAGATTTCTCTTTGGTTTCATTTTTTCTTTTTTTTTTTTCTTTTTTATTTGTTTTTTAATGAGATTAATATTAAAAGCTGGCAAAACAGAAGAAGGATGAACAATTATTTCTTTAGATTAATCAAACCATCCATAAGAGGCAAATCTTGCTGCTTTGACTCCAATGGAAGTTGATCTAGCGTTTGATGTTGTGGTGGGTTGGAAATTCCCCCCCAACATTAACTTTATCATTAGAATCGTTTAGAATAATCATTATTTTTTTCCTTTCTACACCCAATTGTGATTTATTTACATTTTTACTACTTTCTGCTCAAGGTCTGTGAAAAAATTTAAAGGCATAGCCTAAAACCAGCACAGATGTACATCCTATGCTCTGAGCACAAGAGCACAAAAAACTGAAATATGCAATCCAAAAGAGTATTAAGGACTGCCTATCCCACATCACAGATTAATATCTACCAGCCTACACAAAAACAATTAAATCTAAATTCCTAAATGGAGATCAGATGGCACAGGGGATTTCAAACTTAATATGGGTCATTTCATCTGTAATTTGCTGGTTTATGTACAGTCCAAGCCAGTATAGAACAAAAAAAGTCATTAGCAGCAGGTAGAGAAATGAGCTGATCTCAATCCAAAGTTTTGTGGACACACAGATAAAATGGAGCAGAGGAGAGGTAAGGAAGAGAAGTGGCAGGGGAAGCACCAGAAAATGTGTATAGCTAGAAACCTTACAGTATCTCTGAGAGAAGTCTAGCACTGCCCCACCTCTTGATCCTTAGTGGTCCCACCAGAAGGTGACAGGCAAAACAACACAGGAATGACAACAGCATTTTACTGGCAAATTTAGTTTCAAATGTTTTAGGTATTTTTTACAAGCAAGCCTACCTGTCAAAAAGGATCTGAATGTTACATAATAACTAGCTCTCCTATATTAGAAGGCAGCCAGAATTGATTCTGTTTAAGTGCACATGTTGTTTCACAAGCAGACCGGCTTTCAGACACTTCATCAGGACTGTCATCACATATCATGGTACTGAATTACATTTAAAGGGGGAAAGGAAGGATTTTGCTCTCTAAATCTAGGTTCTACCATCAATAGGCATGTCTTAGGTGAGATTTCGACTTTCATTGCTAGGCCAGCAGGCTAGAGGCAAGAACAAAAGAGATGTCACATGCTGGCAAAGACATATGCTCCTCAAGCAAGTCAGAATTAGTAAGTGCTTCTTAAGATAGCCTCTTTCCTGGGAATGTGGATGAACACTTCCAGGCCTTGCTGAAACAAAGTAACACACAAACTCAAAGATGTGGCAATACACAACTAAACACAACAGATCTTACTGAGAGCCAATACCATGAATCCTAAAAATGAGAAATGAGAAATGTCTATGCAGCAATGACATTCTTCAAATTATTGGCTCATTTTCCTTTTTCCCACTTACATTTTTTTAAACATTAAAAAAAAAGACTACCAGGTTGTTAGATTAATTTTAAATCTCAGAGATTAGCCAAAGAACAGAGTCTATAGTTAATTTGCAAAGTATTCATTTTTGCCTCTTCCTGGATAATAACACCCAGGTAATCAAAGCCAGACATTATGGCTGTGAAGTCCAGAAATACCCAAACTTAGGAACGTCAAGAACTAGCAAAGCATTATTAACATCAGCCAATATCAAGCCACTGTTTCCATTTTAGGAATAATTATTTGAACTAAAAATTCAGGCAGTTTCTGATATATGTTCAATACCCTCAGCATAAACGAAGTCATTCTAATATATAAAAAGAATGAATAAAATTACTCCACAAATAAGCCAAATACCCTTTATTAGTTACAAATATTTAGTCAGTTCCCTTCCAAATCTTAAACACAGAAAATAGATACAGAACGTGGAGGAGAAGGTATAGGTCTTGTTCAGGTCCCTTAAAATATTGCTGTTAAAGAGAGGAATATTATGACTGAAAAGTTAGAATTTATTGTTCAGCTTTAATTAGAATTTAAGCTGGTGAAATGCATACAGGTAGGTAACATGTAAACTAAATGAAATAATCAAAAGCCACACGTAGCAGATTTTTATTGCTATGTTCTTCATGCCCCCTCTGTAACTCTTGGTCATGTTTCACAGAGCTGCAGAGGTTCTTCAAGGACACAGCACAATATACTGATACTTCTAAATAATGCCATCATCTTCTGAGGATATTTTTAAAGTCCTAAAAACATCATTATTTTTATACCTGGAACAAGTTAGAAGAATGAACCATTCCTTCATTCCAGCCCAAGGGAAAGCATTAGACATAATACATGTGGTGGGTACTGTTACATTTTTTTTACAAGCCAAATCAAGTTTAAAACCACTATTCAGACAATGGCTCCGTTGTCTTAGCATTCATCAAGCTTCTTCCTTTCAGAACAGATCTTATTCCGTGTTCTGTTTGTTTATTCCTTTGCTAAAATAGTAAACACTCAAGTCTCAGTTCAGAGCACTCCTCTCAGTAATGTTATGAACTATAAACAAAGTTGATGCTATACAAAATTTGTCAGATGGAAGACTTGGTTGTTACAACAGACTTTGCCTACCATATGCTTAGCTTGTCTGCATCAAAAGGTATTGGTCCTTTTTTTTCTTTTGCTGAGCTGCAACATTCTTCAACACTTAGCATTGTAAGATTTTTAAGGGTGAAATATCACAACACAGGGAATGATGGGAAGACTGATTGCCCAAATCAAGTTTAAGTTTCATTCCTTTCTCTAGTTATCCTCAGCTGAAATGTACTATTTTCAGCTGGTTTGACTTGTTCTGTCAGCAGCTGATTTAGCAAAGCAAAGGGCAGAACTGAGGAGACTAGATACACTGCCTGCTCTGCAGAAAGCACTTGCAAAGCCATTTCTGGATTTTAACCTTTTTCCTGCGTTATGATCAGCAGCTTTTTCTGCAGTTATTGGTAACATTCTCTTTCTTGATGACAGTTGAAGAGTGTAGCCACAAGGTAGGTTGGAGAGGCCAGGACGCTGCCACACCTGAAGGAGCAGTTTGGGCAGCATCAAGTGTGGCTTTGGGAATGTGCTTCCCCAGAAAGGGGCCATGTCCTTCTCCTGCCATGTCCCTTCTGTCTGCATGGATCCACAAGCTCCTTTTGTGCCAGCACCAGTACTTATGGTGGGCCAGACCTGACCTGACAAAAGGAAAACCCAGGAAATGTAACTAGGATTAGTATAGAAAGGCTGAAAACAAGAGCCAAAACAAAGCACAAGCTGGGAACGAAGGACCACAGCTCTTGGCAAGCACAGACTTCATCCTGCCTTAAACTTCATCCTTGGGTAGAATAGCTCATAAATGCATCTGGGACACAACCACAAGCAAGAGAGAGCACAGTCTTGGCTGGAAGGCAGTAGTCATTTTTCTGCATGCCTCCATAAGCAGGTCACAAAGACTGTGCCTTCTTTGGCTGACCGACTCTATCAGGCCGGCCAGACCGAGGCTGGGAAGGTGGCCAGGCAATGGCCACTGTGACATATATACTGCCCACATTCCTGGGTAAAAGTAGGCAGTTGAGCTGACTAGAGTTGAAGTTATTTATACCAAAAAGGAGCTTGTCTCATTGACAGCTTATTTTATAATCAGCTATGCTGCTTCTGTTAGCCAGTTCCATCTTGAGCAGTGCTGGACAAGCATTGCTCCCAAATAGCTCGACTTCAGTTTCACATTCCTCACCTCCACCTTCATGCTGCCCAGTGGTTTCTTTTACAGATTCCCTGGCCTGGAAAGGCTGCTATCATGTTCCTCCACACTGACCGCAGCCCTGCCTCCCTGTCCCCTATTAATAGGGTCTTTGTTGGCTGCCACATATTGGTTAGCAGTGGCATCTGGGAGCAACTCTTGCTTGCAGACCTGCTGCCTTCTTCCCCAGGCCCTCCTCCAAAAGCCGCCATCCCATATCTGTTCCACACAGGGCTCTCAGCAACAGGAAAAACAAAATGTGAGGCATCACACAAAGCCAGCAAAGCCCTGACTTCTTTCTTCACCTACAGTGCGTTTTTGTTGCAGTCTTGCACATTCCCAGAAGGAAATTAATCCTTCAGAACAATGAAACTTGCTCCTTTGGGCCAGTCTGTCTGGAGCAGAATTTTCGTTCTTCACTTTAATTCTAAGCTATCTGCCTACTTCTGTTAAAAATAAAATATACAATCTCACAAAACTGCAAATCCAAGATTACACTAAATTAATCCTGTAAAATGATTTACCTAGATCAAACTACATGACAGGCACAATGTGAAAGTGACAGTTATTCCCTAAGATCTTTCCCAGTTGTGTCTTAATTACAGGGCAGGTAAATGAGAAAGGCAGTTCTGCCAACAGGCGTTTCCAAACTATGACACTTTCTATCCATCAATTACTGTAATGAGGTCCTAATCCTCCATTAGCATGACCACAGGCTCCCAGGATGTGCATCAGTAACAGGAGCCCCAGGCTGATCCAGGGCCAAATTCTGAGCTGCTCTTGGGGCTGGACACAATGCACAGGATGTTGCCAGTGTGACACACACGACTTGCCATTGCCACCCGTTCCAAACAGCCAGCAAGGGTGCACGGCCACCCAGCTCTCTAATTCCAAAAGCAGGTCACATGTCAGAACTCAAATCTCTGGAGGAGGGAAGGCAAGGACTGTGTACAATAGAGTTGAACCCCTCATGAATAGAAACCTAATAGGTAAATATTTGTGTACCTGTACCTTTCTTAAAGGCTATATTCAGCTTGCTCTTCAAAGAGCAGGTTGAAAGAGCTCTGCCTACCCTCTATTTATTCCCGTTAGACACCACTGTTACCCCTTTGGACCAGAGTCTTTAGCTAATGTTCAGATTGTTTTTGTTGAGGAAGCTGAAGATTGAATTGTGTATAAACAGGGTAACAACCCTGTTTATTTACTGAAAATGGGCATTAAATTGTATTTCTCTTAATACAATCATCAAACAGTAAGAAGGAATTTCTTTGCTCTTTATTCCAAGTCTTTTATTCACCAGCCAGCACTTCACCCAAAAAGCATGACCTTTTTCCTTTTTTCTCTTTTCTTTTTTTTTTCTTTTTTTTTTTTTGCCTCTCAGGGCCCTATTACTGCAGCTCATTTGACCATTCTTGGCTTTCTCCATCAGTCTCTGCCTGCTTTTGTGGTAACCTGGATGCACTGCCTATGTACTGGTTTATCCAGCCCACACCCAGACACCCATATTCCTCACTTTTAGTCCCTTCTTAAACCCTTCCAAGTGATAGAACTCATGTTCCAGATGACCATCGATGTATTGTGTCATGGTCATCAGCTTCTACCACATCAGATTTTTTACATTTGTTTTAAGGCAAAGGTGGCTTTTACAATCATCATCTTCCAGGAAACTTCAGACAGCTTCCACCCCAATGATATGCTTATTTCTGCAAGGACTCTGGAGTAGTCTGGACACTCCAGGTCACTGCAGCATCCAGACTAACTCAGTCTCTCCGCTCAGCACAATTGGAAAACTCCATCATCCCACATGAAAAACATACGTTTCCACCATGTTTACTCTAAAGGCCAATTTCGAGAGGTATAAATAAACACAAAAGGAGTGAAGGACAAAGCTGTGTGGTTTCTCATTCCCTTCTGCCAGCTATCACATCACAGAGAGAAGCTCCTATCTGTGTCCGTACATGCTGCATGATAGTCACACAATGTGAGTGGTGCTTGTGGCCACCTGAAGCCAGCAATAGATGGCATGACTCCTTGTTTCTATGCACTGTTTGATCTTCCCTCCTGCACTTGCAGAGCTTGCTCCTGCCCCTGCAGCATCATGGAGCAAGGGGGCTCTGTCCTCTACTTCAGTCCCTTGGTTTTCTAAACATCCTGTAACTAGAATGGACTCTCCACAGTATCATCAGCTACTAATATTAGACAATATCAATATCTTACTTTAAGTCTGCTCCAAGAATATAAAAACTAGATTGCTAGGAAAATAAGGGATAAGAAAACAAATTCCTTTTACAACAGCTAGACTATATTTCAAAGGGCTTTAATCAAACCCATATGTCATGCAGTTTAGTTGCAGAGCTTTACTGACGGTGAGAAAGCCTGAGAGGTGAGAGTTAATGCTGGTTTTCTTGCATCCTGAGGAGAGATACTCATTCAAGTTCACCCCTCAGAAGCTACGCTAATAAATTACACTTCTTATGAAGCCTGCACAAAATCCTCCTCTCAGCAGAATCAAAATGTCACACTGTAGATGGAAGGGGAAGGGAAATCAAAAGAAAACACCAGATTTGTCAATACAAAACCAAATCTCTACTCCAGCTAGTTCATTATCCCCAAGTAGTACCACCAATAAACATGTTAAGGAAAAAAGATACACAAGACCGACGTAAAGATACTGCTTTTCTTGGAAGTTATCCTAACTACAAAGAACTGTAGTTTACTTCACAGACTGAGGGGTTTTTTAGCACTCTTTGCTACCATTCTGCTGTAGCTGCTGCCTACCTGAACTTCACATGAATGGTTGGATCTTGCTATCTCTCATTTTGTAAAGCATGCAGTGGCAATAAGCTCCACTCTTTAACCATGTATTGTAAGGAAAAGTTGCTGCTTGACTATCCATCCTGAGCTAAACTATGTAACTTCAGATTAAAAGAAGTGCAAGTACCTTGCCCAACATATTGCTTCTTTTAGGGCAACATACATGCGATTTCCATCGAAGGTGTTCATGATAGATATATTTCCTTGCTGTATTTGTTTTGATTTTACACTTTGTTTTCTGCTTTCTCAAGCTCTAACATATCTGTTCAGACCCATGAAGCATGGAAAGCATATCTAATGAAGGAAGAATTTCAGGCATATTCCTGAGAAACTGCAAAACAAAAGCACAGTACCCTGATTGCTTCTGTTATTGTCTGGATTTGATTTGAAAGTGAAGTTGGTCATCTCTTGATCATAAACACTGTAAAACATTATTGTACAGCTATAAATACTATTTCCTGCCTAAAGAAAAGTCACAAGCTATTTTCCAGATGCACTGTAGCACAATGGGCATGTCATCAAAAGACAAGGTCAATGAATACACAAAAAGCTTTTTTCAATAAGTTAAACCATTTGACAAGTTCAAGTGAGAATCTTAATACATTTAAAGTAAGATTTTAATACAGAGGGAGTGGCCAACACACAGGACTTTTTTCCTTTAGCAGATGCACTGTCAAATATGAGAAATATCCCAATTTTGTTAGAAAAGAACAGGCTAAACACTCCTCTCAGTTACTGACTGGCTTCAGTTCCCATGGGATGGAATTTGGTGTGGTGAATTTAACAGGAAACAATAGAAGAAACAACCTAATCGCCTGTAAAAATGAAACACTGTATTTTCATAACTTGGGAGTTATGTAAGGAATATCTGAGAGGCAGGCAGTTCTAAGAGCTCCACAGTCAGCAAGCACACTTTGAAGGATAAGGCCAAATGATAATCGCCTCCAGAACTTGGGAAGTATAAAGATCTCAAATAATTACTATCCCCAGAGCATGTTAGTCACTTTGGAAGTTGTTTAATGCACTTTTGGAGAGAAGATGTGGGGGGAGAAGGACCAGGGGAGGGAGGAGGCCTTCATGCAGCCAAGTTTAATCATTCTTGCTCTATGTGTACATGCTTGTTCTTAACTAGCTAAGCACCTTGTTCCTCTGAAAATCCTGAAGCATACATGTAGGCAACATATACTCACACTAGTCCCATGCACAAAGTTAAACACGCTCAGCACTTTCAAAAGCAGAAATGAAGTCCAAATCATCTTTGACAATGCTGGATTGGTTGCTTTTCCATCAGTAAAACTATGTACACTTCGGTCATGCAGGACAGTGGGAATCGCATACACACCCCTCCGTGTATATATATTGGCTAACAAAGATCTCAGCCCAGAGTGCTGTAGCCTGTTTTTAAATAGGCTCCTTTTAAATTTAATAAAATACACATATTTGGAAAAAAAAAACTATCCACCCAGCTGAAAGATCAGATCTCATGGCTCGTGGGGACAGGGAACAGGAGACAGACAGAAAAAAATCTCAAGAGTCCAGCCTTCATCTTTGTCTTCCTTATTAATTCTTCCCAGACAATGCAGACACAAGGCCTGTGGCTTTTTGGCCACCCACCCTGTGGTCTGCTTCACATTTCCCCTATGTTCAGAGCTATCTTGCTCTTGATTGAAAAGTGATAGTGGAAGAAAACTGTAATGAAGTCAGATTTTGAAGAATGATTTGAAAAATGCGATGGAATGACTTACTGGTAGGGAGCTGTAGAAAGTGGGAAGATACAGCAGTGGGAACCTGCAAGCTCTGTGTCCAAACAGGCAGTTTTTGTAGAGCAAAAGTCGCTGCTTGAGGACCCAGCAACCACACCATGTGTACTTCAAGATTTATTTTGGACGAGCTGTATCCTGACCCTGTGTTCCATTAGGTGTGCTCTTGGAGAACATCAACAGGACTAGCTTCATTAAGAAGAAATTCAGTCAAGCTGTGTACTCCAAGACTTGCAGATTAATTCAAAGCACAGCAAGTGGCAACGATAGGAAGGTTTTCTTCAAAAAGTATTTCTGATCCAAGCTGGGTGGACACACCTTGGAGACATGACATTGCCAAGGCAGGGTAATCAGGCAAAAAGAACTCTGCTGGAATTTTGAACAGGGAAGAGGCCTTTGAAATACATATGGGTATAAATGAGGAAATCATGCAGACCATGCAATCAATTCAGAAGAAGAAGCATTTTGTTCTAATCAGCCACACGACACATTTGAGACCTGGGGAAGGGAAGGTTTCCATACTCTCCTACCAAATATGAACAAAACAACATGCCAGGCCATGTCCACAATTACATATTCAGTTCATCCTCTCACTGTTCCTATATCCTCATACTCTCTTGATGAAAGAGAACTTCTGAAGGTTACCATGGATACATATGTTTAGCTTTGATCTCACAGACCTTATACCACAGCTCACAACCAAAATAAAGATGCAAGTCTTTAGTACAGGTACTACATAAGCCTCTAGGATGGAGTCTTAGCACTGAACGGCTTTTCTGTATGCTTGTGAGATGCATTTGATATAGGCTCAGATCCAACTTGGGAGACACACAGTTGTCACATTTCCCCAGAAATACCCGTTTAGGCAGGAGAAAAATCACTGAGCTGATTCTACGTCTTGTCAGTTAAACTAATGCAAGAAGCCACTTGAAATATTACCCAGAGAAGTAGTCCATCTTCTTATGCTGCTCTCTGCAGGGCTGGCAGCACTGCAAAATCAACTTTTGCTGGAATGTTTCTCCCATCTTTTTAACCCCTACTATTTCCAAAGCTTGCTCTACTGTGGCCCTTCACCGCATGCTGGGGAGATGGAGTCAGTGTTCATCTCAGCAACAAAGCACTTTTTGCTGGATTCCTGTAGTACCAAGGGCCAGTGCAAATATTAGACAGCAAGGACAGTGCTTCAAATGGGAAGATCAGCCTTCTGCTTCCTCCCTGCATTCATCCTGTCATCAACATGGAAAGTATAACAGCTAAATATAGGCTGTCTTTGGGGGCCATCATCAATGCCACACTCATTTTCTATGTGAAGTGTAAAGCCCCAGCTCAGAAGAAACAAGAGAGTGCCTTTTAGGGTGGGCAGGACCCCACATATCCACCAGCCTGTAAGAGTCAAGCACAGGCAAATGCTCATGAGAGACCAAAATGGGAGCAACTTATGTCCTCAAGGCCACTTTTGAAGAGCAATGTAGATATCTATGTAATATCTAATTCATATAATTAAGCTTTAAGAGTAAATTACTACATAATAATTAATTTCCTGAGAGACATGTAGCCTCTGTTCCTCTTTCTTCTTTAATTCATTTGTCTGTCTGGTTTTCTGCCTTTGCTTGCCAATAATAGGTTAGTCCTGGACTCCACTGCATCAATGGGTGTTTCCCACTATCTTTCAGGGAACTTGTGATCTCTCTGTATTTATCAATGGAAAGAAAGCATAAAGACTTAAGTAACAAGTAAAGATATGAATTAGTTTAAACACTAGACTGTTTACTAATGTAAATAAGTTGCTATGCTGTAGATATGAATCCTTCCAGAATTATTTTGAGATGGCTTCTGAGAAACCCCACTCCATCAACGCCAGAATGGGCAGAGGTGCAGAAACTCAGTTTGCATTTGTGATCACAAGCTCGAAACAAAAACAACACAAGCTGCAACACGCAACGAGGCATGTCCAACCCACAGTTTGATACACACACAGCAAAGTGACAACCAGTTATCACCCTGCAGTATCAAGCCATGAAGCATCTAAGGTGTGGCTCTTCCTGAATGAACATGAGCAAGGTAGTGACCATATATAGTGGTAGGATCCTCCTTGGCTACCAAACACCATTCTGTTCCAAAGCACATGATTTATTTTTTTTTTCCTTCCAACCTGCAGGCTCATTCATCACTGTATTATTCAAATTTCATTCTGTTATAACTCTGTTAACACCAGGTCCATAGAAACTCTGATTGCCTGCTGATACTGAAAGAAAGCACACATCTTTCCAGTAATATAAAACCAAGTTTTGTTCCACAGCTTCTTTCAAAATGAGCTGCTCCTCTGCACTCAAGTGTTTGACAGCTCTGTAAATTAAGGGCCACTTGGCACTGCAGTTCTAGAGAAGTTAAACAAAATACATCATTAAAAGTAAAAGCGTGCCCATATAAAGCCCCTTGCTTTGTTTTTTTTTATCCTTTCCTTCTACATTATTTAATTCCTGGTATTTTGGTAGACCTGTATTTGGTGTGTATTTCCTTTGCAACCACCAAAACAGGGAGAAGAAAAGAAAAAAAGAAAAGAAAAATAAAAAGTCAATTATTAGACTATTTGTTTAACACCTAATTCAGGTTACTCTGCCAATACACTCAAGAATACTATGCAGTAATACCCAGCAGTTTTAAAACTGGTAAAAGAAGAGCTCTTCTGGGCTTACATTTAGCCATTTCAGCTGAAAGAAACAACTGAAGAGCTAAAAACAGCTGAATCTTGTAGAATGTAAATAAGAGGTCCTTGCCAAATCTTTCCTGGTTACCAAATGCTCCACCAGCTTTAAAGATCCCATTATGATACCTTTGTACTTTATTTATAAGGCGTTGAATAAGCCACTCCCTTTCAACATTTGTTTGAGTTTATGCCCATATTCCCATGATTATTGCAGAACAAATCCAGGTGAAAGGTTGTTCTTGTTTCACAGCAATATTCTTCTGGATTTTTCCCTCTTTCCTGATTATCCATTTTTAAATAATTGACTGAAATCTTAGAAGAATTCAACCAAAACATTTGAAGCTCTGTTGAATTTGTTTTTTTCTTCAGAAACAAGGCATCTTTTCACAAAGCACTTAAACCACACAGTGGGTCTCAAATACCTCATTCTGAGAAGCTTTTGTGAAGTTTCCAAAGGAAGGAAAACTTCTCCTGCTTTTCTCATTTCTCCAGTGGACTGAGAACTCATTGAACCAGAGTAAAGAGACCAAGTATTTGGATATCTTTTCGCTTCATCAGTGATATCTGTGCAGTACTGGATGCACTCCCAAAGTCCTGCCTGAACATATTCCAGGCTGAGTTGTGCAGGATTTAGGAGGGGTTCTCTGAACACCATCTCTCCTCTGCACCTTAGCTGGGAAAACATAGCTGCGTTCCCAGGGCATTACACAACTTTGCCGCAGGTAAAGCATGAGATACCAAGTGGGAAAGGTAATTAGAAAAAATTCGAAACTGAGTGACCTTCCCTCAGTACTAACATGCCACATAGTACTAGCTTTGTCCTGACATGTGAGGCACTTCTCTGCTGTATCTACCTAATCCAGGAATTGCTTTACATTTCATGAATCTACATGCAACATGAGTCAGATATAAACAGAGTTGCCCAACCCTTTCAAAAAATTCCATTACGCTTACTCCTCCTGCCAATTCAAGTGAAAGTTTTAGGCAGAGCAAGGGGCCCACAACTCACCTTTCCTTTAACTCTGGCATGAGATGCCAGAACGAGACAGTGGGTGACAGTGTAGATCACCATCTGCATGCAAACATCACCAGCCACATTTTCTCAGCTCAGTCCTGTGGAGAGATATTTTCAGGTCTCTGACAAACTCCACTCTCTGGTTGGCATGGTCCTTTTCAGGTGTCAGTCTTGCTGAGCCTCACCAAGGATGCCTTTCAGATGTCATCTTGTGCCTTGTGGAGGGCTGCTCAAAGAGCTACAAAGCTCAGGAACCTTCCTTGGTGGTTTACAATTCTCCAACACATACCCATGGTAGAGCTGCATGGCTTATAAAATAATACACCTTCCCTATAATCATCAAATCAAGTCTATTTTCTTTTTTCTATCTTTTTTATTTTTTCTTTTTTTCCAAGTATTATGGTATCACCTGCTCACCCCAGAGCTTCACTGAGATGGAATGAAGCTGATACATATCTCCTCTTTTACTGCTGCTACAAAAAGAAGGAAACTGTGGGGTTATCTACAGATACAGCTTTGTAGGCACCTCATAGGCTCACAGACAATGTGCTGAGAGAAAATAAGAATGCTTTCTTTGCAAAAATAGGGGAGACAAATACTTGTTTTCAGGGTCTTGGTACTGAACAGTAAAAGTTGCATATATTTTCTTATTCTTTATTGCACAAGCCGCTGGTGCAAAGGGTAGCCATGGGTTTCTCCCCAGAACTTGAGAGAAGGCTGGCTGATATATATGAGAGGCTTGCATTTAAAATGAAGCAAGTTCAGGAAAATTAAACTAAAAAAATACAAACTAAAAATTAAATGTGGCTAGAATAATAGGCTCACAGGGTTAGAAAAATCCTTGTCCTCCACCTAGTCCCTTCACATAATGCTTGCTGGCGATTACTGCCCTCCTCTCCCAGTATAAAACAAAATAAGACATTTATTACCTCTAACCTCACTGAAGTGACTCATACCAAAAGCATACCCTTTTACTCCCCTGAACTTCTGAGGAATTTAGAAGCACAGTCCTGAAAACCCTAAGGGAAGTTTGGATTTCATAATAGCCCAGGAGCCCCACCTGAGGTATAAAGAATGCTTTGAAACATGCCTGTGATTAATTAATTAACATATTGGCACCTAACTAGCTTCTTAACACTCCACCTAATGTTTTAGTTTAGAGCTGCCTGTGCCTGTCACAGAGACTCTGTGGATTGATGCCATTCTCTTGTACAGAGTAATGCATTTTACATCTAAGTAAACATAACAAGGTAACATAGATACAGCAACTTGAATTAAGAATTAATTACAATGATTCGTAGTGCTTAAAGAGCAGACAATTTACAAAAGGAGGAAGCAATTACTTTTAAACACAGGGGGGTTTTTGCTTCAACGTTTCTGAGCAGTTGCATCATTCTTACTCCTGACAACAAAGGCAAAATCACTACACTAGAAAACAGCCCCACAGCTGAAATGCACATCTCTGCCCTTACATCTGCTCTCCCCACATAAGGCTGGAGCCCTCCACACATGGGTGAGTGCTCTGCACCATAAGTAAAGTCCCCAGTGGGCAGCAAAAGCAAGGAGCAGTGGAATTAACCAGCAGCCTCATGTACCATGCTTCCTTGTGGACAACATGATTCAGGTAATCCTGGGATTTAGGTCCTGCACATTCTTTTCTATCAAGAAAGACCTCGACTGGGTTATTTGACTTGTAGAAAAAGATGTTTGCTCAAAAAGGTTGAGTTATATTAAACCTTCCTTGAAGTGTTAACTAAATTACTTGGTTAACCAGAGTATTTTGGAATATTTCTGTTGGTTTAGGTAAGCATAAAACCCACACACCCATAATAACAACCAAAATACTTTAACAAACATGAATCCTCTTTCTCCCTTTCCAGCCACTAGAATAAATAACTTGTTTGTTGCATATGAGAAAGTCTTAGGCAAATACTAAATCAAAGGAAAGAGTTTTGCATTTGGTTCTGAGAGTAAGAAGTTTCATGGCCATCCATACCTCATGTGGGAGTACATTTCACCACACAGCTGTAACTCCAGGGAAAGATGTCTCCCATGCATGTGCCTTCATAATGTTGGTTAACAGCTTTATCATTGGAGGAAGACTTACAGATGAGGAGTGCTTCATCACAGGCAGTACTGGCACAGTTGTTAGTAGGTATCCCAGGTGGGATTTTTCAGGTTGCTTTCCAGCAGTTAGAAGGGTGCTTTCCAGCAGCTTAGAAGGGCAGGATCAGTGTGCAGGTGACAGCTCTATCAGGGCCTGCCACATCCAGCCTTGAAGCACCCATGCAGAGCTGAGAGCAGTTGTCCCTTTCTTTTCCCTTCTAATTTATGTGTTGGGATTTGCTTTGGCTTGGCTACAGGCAGGAAACTTCCTAAAGACTGTGAAGCACTACAGAGTTGTATACTGAATTTGAAGGTGGTTGGTGAATGTCTCATGGATCACTAGAAAGCTCATTTTTATCTAGTTTCCTAATTTAAAACATGGAAAGAATTAATAAGCAACACAGGATTTCTCTGGAAATGCTATGACATCTAGATCCTGCAGTTGTTGTTCATCAAAGGAGGCTACTTTTCCAGTGATAAATGAGATGCAGGATAAATAGCAAAACTGGATATACGTTCTCAAATAAAATCATAAGATAAAAAACTCTGATCGAAAACAAAGAAGATTCAGTTAGAAAAAGAAAAATTCATATGGGAAATGATAAATGTAAAACCTTAGAGAAAGAGTAGCTTTACTAAAAAAAAGACTGAGTTGATGCTGAATGTAGAATGTTTATAATCCTAAAAATATGTAATTCTATACTGTTGGTACTAGGATACACAGATCCTTCTTGTATGACTCTATATACAGCCACAAACTGGAAGGCATTTAGCAAAGAGCAACAGTGGAGATAAAAGATCTACAGAGACTAATGTATGTTGAGAGAGCAAAGAGGTTAACACATAGCCTGAGGGTAAAAGAAAAAAAAATGATAACTCTTAAGGAATTGAACAGTTTGCATTGCTACACTAAAGAAGAATATTGGAAGTAACCAAAGTACCTACCTATCCTACCCATGATATTGCTAAAGAAATATAAACATCTTGTACTGAGTAGTTTCATTTGGAGGTGGAAATTAGGAACCAGATTCATTCCAAATCTATTGTAGCTATGTTTAGTTTCCACCTTTTTACACAGTAGCATACTCTTTTTTTTTTTCTCCAGAATAACATCACCGTACTATTGTGAATTGCTTCCCCAAAATATTTTGCTCTCTCTCTATATATATACATATAAGGTAGCCAAGAAACAAGAGTGGATTTTTTTTATATATATACCTGATTGAGCATCTATCATTTCCACTGTTCCCACATTTCTAAACTGTGTATTCTAAGAGTTATGTTTACTCTCAGGGGATAAAAAAAAAGGCATTGCAACCACAGCCACTGTCATGGGTGTTTAACACTCAGGCTTGTCCTGCAGAGATGAGTCTTGATCCAGTGTTCATCATGGACCACGTGAACAATTTTGTGCCACTGCAGATGGCCAAGTTTTGCTCATGATTACATGTCTGTTGCTAGGCTTGAAGATACATTTGTAACCAGAACCCCATTGCCTTGACAGGAACATAATTCCTGTACTAATCAAAAATAGCTGATGACAGCATTTGTTGTTCAAGGGAAGGAAATAGCCTTTGAAGGGCATTTCCACTCATCGGATTTCATTATGCAACACTGAACATCTTTCTGAGCATCTGGAGATGTCACATCCTGCACCTTCAAAAAACACTAACTTTACTCTTTCCTAAAGGGGTGATGAGTGAGAAAAAGCTATCATGTATAAATCCAGAACCTGGATTTTCTCCTCATCCCTTAAATTTTTCACGGTCAATGGTACAGCCTCGGTCAACAAGTCGCAGCCGACTCAAACTCTTTAGTATGATCATGTTTTTATTAGACACTCTTCACAACTTTTATCCTCACTATATGGTATAAAACACTGCATTTCCAACAAGAATCACCTGCATAAAATGATAAATTATTTATTTAGGATTCTCATTTAGTTCTGAAAAATATGAAGAAAAATAATAATTACAGTTATATGAAATCTATAATATTCAAACCATGCTAATTGCAAGATGTATACACTGACTGTATACTTGTATAGAAATCTAGTCATGAAGGTTCAATGAAACATAAATTCCCACTGTATCCTACCAGCTTCCCTCTCGGAAAAAATTACTTGCTCATCTAAAGACCACTTTTTATTTTTGTCAAATATTTGGATAACAAAGGCAGTGAGAAAGTCCAGGCTCACTTATTCCTCCACATAGCTTCCCTTGACATAAGTTGATCTAATACTATTTCACGTGTTGACAAATTAGAACTGCAGACTGCAGTCCTGTAGTTATAAGCTGTGCAGTTGTTTGTTTGTATGTGAAAGCAGCAGCATAAATTACTCCAAGATCTAAATTAAGAGCACCAATTTAGAAAGAGACAAAAGAGACGAACACTCAAGGACTTGCTTGTTACTTTTAACCTCTCAGATTCTGCTATAATTTCAGCTGTGGATGACAATACAGAAAAACTGCTGCATTTTTTCAGTTGTTGGGTGGCTGTCACTGCTATAGGTTGGTGGTCTCTGCTGGAATGTCAACCACAACCAGAAGCTGCTGAGGCGTCTGGCAGAGATTTGTGCACTACCTACAAAGTGGCTCTGGTCACCACTGGGGCCTGGACACACACTAGTGACCTTCCTACTGACTCTGCCCAGGCTCAGCTTCTCCCATAGCAAGACCTCAAACTGCAAGCTTGAATTCAGTGTTGCAAGGCTTGCACTGATTTCACATCCTATGACTATGTTACACCCTGGTTTCAGACACAAGAATTATCAACCTGATGTTTTCCATCATATCATCAGCATTTCAAAAAGGGAAACAGGAGACTGAAAAACTGACTGCTATATGAAACAACATGGCAAGCAAGGTATGGTCCTTTGTGCCTGCATCCTTCTCAATATCCCACTCCTTGGGTGTTATGGAACACAGTTAGGAACATTTAGGCAGTATAAAAACCCAGGTTTGCAAGAAGCCATCTCTGATAGGCTTGACCTGTTGAGTCATCCATGTCTTACTAGCAGAAGTATCAATCACTTGCTGTAGCGTGTTAACCCCATAGCAAGGAAACACAGCTATGCCGTTACCTTACGCACACCAAGGCAGGTGCACAAGACTGGATTCTGTTCCATCCTACAATCTGATGTTTGTAGAAGAGAAAGAACCCATTAGGAATTAATGTACTGCACATAGAAATGTCTGCTTGTGTTCCTCTTTCACAGACGTGTTTGGCGCCTGGGGTATTAACTGTCAGACTTTGTTTCTTTTTACTGCATATTCGTCTGCAGTACTATTGCCTGCAAATGGGGTGCAGTAGAAAAACAAACTGTGTTGCCTTTGCCCTTTCCCAGTTCTCTCAGATGGAAAGGTAGTTCATTCATAAGATCCTAAGTGATCTTAATCATTTCTTACATGAGACACTATAACCTAACGAGAGTTTCTTTTCAATTTCAGTCAGAACTCTAACCCCTATTAAGTTGCTATTTACAAGTAACAGATTTTTTTTTTTAAGGATCCAGTTGCAATAAAATAAGTAGTATTTTAATGAAGTGTCTATGGAAAACAAGATTAAAACAATAAATGCTTAGACACAAAAGTAAAGGCAAATCATTGTTGTTTAATAAAAATACAGTTACTTCCAAAAATATTACATCTTTATATGGTTTAGAGATACATTATACACTATTTTGATCGGGCTTCTTGCATAAATAAAAGAAAACCCCTTATTTTGCACACAGAATGGAAAATACGCTCAGCAAGATGTTACTCCATCCAAAAGATCTTAAACCATCCAAATGATAGTTTTGAGTACAACACAGTTTTGAGTACAACACAAAGAAACCAATCTGACAAATGACCTGTGCGATTTAAGTTCTGAACACTTTCTGCTCTGTAAAATAGAATCTGGTAGATTTCTTCAGAATCAAACTATTTCTAACTTTATATACAAACATTAAATTCAATCCAGTAATTTAATTATTTTTAATATAGCTGAGGATATGTTCTGATTATATATCTCAACCTGTGTTTCAATGCATTTTTGGTAGCTCTACTCCTTTATCCTTATTTTGCAAGCATAAACACACAGGTTCCTGTTTTGACAATAGCAGGTTACAACGCTCAAGGAAGACAACAAGAACAGTAGTAACAACAAGCATTGGTACCAGTGTATAATGCATGTTATATTAATGTGTATAATGTATATTATATTCATTCAATATTAAGCAAAAAAAAAATCCAATAGCAGGATGTAACCGCTTATACACACAGGATCTCATGCACACAGGATGTTAGGGGTTGGAGGGGACCTCTGGAGATCATCAAGTCCAGCCCCCTTGCCAGAGCAGGACCATAGAATCTAGCACAGGTTGCACAGGAACACATCCAGATGGGTCCTGAAAGTCTCCAGAGAAGGAGACTCCACAACCTCTCTGGGGAGGCTGTTCCAGTGCTCTGGGACCCTTACAGTAAAGAAGTTCTTCCTCATGCTGAGGTGGAACCTCCTGTGCTGTAGTTTACATCCATTGCCCCTTGTCCTGTCACAGGGCACAAGTGACAAGAGGCTGTCTCTTCCTTCTTGACACTCAGCCCTCATATATTTATAAACACTTATTAAATCCCCTCTCAGTCTTATCTTCTCCAGACTGCAAAGCCCCAGGTCTCTCAGCCTTTCCTCATAAGGCAGTGCTCCTGTCCCTTCGTCATCCTTGTCGCCCTATACATTGGAGGAAGCTGCAAAGAACATTTATGCCCATACACACCAGAAAAGAATGAAATCAGAAGAATATTTGGGGTAGAAGTCATTTCATCATCTTCTAATGTGACAGCAACTGTGTGTTCACGCATGCACAGTTTCTCAGTGCAGGAAAGCTGAGATTAAATGTTCCTGTGCATGAATATATGTGGAAAATGATGTTAACATTCACCACTCGAAAGGAGATAGAGAGGCAAAGGGTCAAAAAAAGGAAGTTATTTTTGTTAGTAGCATTATCCTTGTGTATTCACTTGTGCCAGAGCTTTTAATGCTTTGAGAGCAGAATTCCTTATTCCTCACACATGACCAAAAAAGGACTCATACAGACCATAATAAACAAGCACTTTCACACAGTGAAGTCATTACAGACTTTACCCTCATGAGATAGATGTTACTGGATATCATAGAATTATAGAATGGTCTGGGTTGGAAGGGACCTCCAAAGGTCATCTAGTCCAAAGCCCTCTGCAGTAAGCAGGGGCATCCTCAACTAGACCAAGTTGCATAGTTGGAAAAACAGTTATTCTCCCCTACGTGAAATACAAACTGATTCTTATTGTTTGTTGCTCATTGTTTAAAGCTAGTTCTAACTATTTCTAGATTTCTAGTTTAAGATCCCCTGTGGAGAATCCATTCTAGACAAAATTTTTCTTGATGACATTCCAAAAAAAAAAAAAAAAAGAAAATCTTTCCTTGGCATTTTTACAGCTGTGAGTGGTGCTATCAGATATCAGTAGCCGTTGATCGACTGATTGCTATGAACCAGAGCAGCACCTGCTGTTCTCCTCATAGGAAGGTACATCGATCTGGATGCTATGCAGTTGATTCAGTGATGTTTTAATTTCATTTTTCAACATCAGTTCTCATTTCAAATAACTGTACTGAACAGAGTGTTCCTGAGGGTTAGTCTTAGGAGTAAAGACTGAGGCAAAAAATGCATTCAGCAACTCTGCCATCTCTGCATCTTCAGTTACCACATCTCCCACATTATTCAGTAGTGGACCCTGCTCCTTCTGTTGTCACTGAAGTATTTGAAAAAGCTCTTGTTTTCTTTCACCTCCCTGGCAAGACTCAGTTCCAAGAGGGCCTTGACCTTTCTTGTTGCACCTCTACATTCTCTGGCAACAAACTCTCATGCTCCTCCCTTGCTAATTTACTTTGTTGTGAAGTGAGCCCCTTCTTTCCTTTCTGGCCATGAATTTTAGCCCCTGTTCCTTTGCATACACAGAAGAAGAAGTTCCCATGTGGGGTTATACTTCCTGAACTGTCTCCTTGCCATCACCACTAAGGCTTTCACTCCTGATTCCAAGTGAGCAGAGAAGCAACACACCAATGAAGGGACAGGGTATCCTTCCACATGTACAGGAGCCTTGGCAGAGGAATCAGCATTACACTATTGTAATGCACTTGATTACACAGGTCTAGAGACAAGTACCAGATGAAAAGCTTTCTTTGACAATGATCACATGGGACCTCAGTGGACAAGGGAACCCACACCCATGCAGCTCCAGTCTCTGTCCTGACCTTCCTGAGGACCC
The DNA here is from genome assembly GCF_027791375.1 of Indicator indicator. Taxonomy (NCBI): domain Eukaryota; kingdom Metazoa; phylum Chordata; class Aves; order Piciformes; family Indicatoridae; genus Indicator; species Indicator indicator. The sequence goes on along the minus strand of NC_072012.1, from coordinate 40,080,927 downwards.
TCCTGGCCAAAAGTCAAAGTGACTTGCTCTGGGACAGCTCTGGATCATGAAACTATTAAATCTTTAATCACATAAAACTATCACATCTCCTCTTCTGATAAAGATGAAGCTGAATTATTATCTCTCCATCCCTTTCTTGATTTTACCTACGAGTAAAGCCCTAAACCAAGAAAACCTGACACATCCTTTCACTAATATCATTTCACTAAACTATTTCACCCTAATTAGGTCATAGTCTTGCCTCACTAGATAACAATGAGTAAAAATTTTACAACAAACACAGAGCTGAATTTTCTGTTAGCTGTGGGTTATTAATGTATTTCCAAACTGAATATCTCTATTCTGGTTAGTTTCCAATTTTAATCATCTAAATTTTAAACCAGCTGTCCCCAAGTAAGGAGGATGATTTATTCCCTCATAAAATGAAAACCAGACAACCCTTTCTGTTCACAGAGAGATAATATGACCCACCCATTATTTTGTAAAACTACTCTTTGGAAAGCAATAATATTTGGATATGCTTAGAAGGAAAGAAAAGTCACTGAAAGAAACATTACTCTCCCCAACTCCATGAATCATCAATACCTTCCTCTGTGTTTTTACTCTCAGGAGTACAGTAGAAAGCATAAGAACAGGGATCTCAACTTTTTTAAAATCTGTGGATAATGAAAATAAAAAAAGGAAAGGAAAGAAGAAAGGAGAGGAGAGGGAGAGGAGAGGAGAGGAGAGGAGAGGAGAGGAGAGGAGAGGAGAGGAGAGGAGAGGAGAGGAGAGGAGAGGAGAGGAGAGGAGAGGAGAGGAGAGGAGAGGAGAGGAGAGGAGAGGAGAGGAGAGGAGAGGAGAGGAGAGGAGAGGAGAGGAGAGGAGAGGAGAGGAGAGGAGAGGAGAGGAGAGGAGAGGAGAGGAGAGGAGAGGAGAGGAGAGGAGAGGAGAGGAGAGGAGAGGAGAGGAGAGGAGAGGAGAGGAGAGGAGAGGAGAGGAGAGGAGAGGAGAGGAGAGGAGAGGAGAGGAGAGGAGAGGAGAGGAGAGGAGAGGAAAGGAGAGGGAAAGGAGAGGAGAAGAGAGGAGAGGAGAGGAGAGGAGAGGAGAGGACAGGACAGGACAGGACAGGACAGGACAGGACAGGAGAGGAAAAAAGAAAAAAAGAAAAAGAAAAAAGAAACACCAACCTTGGTGGTAAATTACAATACTGGAATGCTAGACAACAGGTCTCACTTCTGGGTTCTGTCAAAGACTTTCTGAGTGACCTTGGCTTAGATAAGTCAAAATCCCTCTGAGCCTGAAGTCTATATGTTAAGTAGGGATAACACTAATACCTTCTTTGTGAACCTGTAGTTTCTTAGTGTTACAGTTATCTCCTATAAAACCCCACATCAGGACATTACTGATTTCTTTCTTGTTGACACTGCTGTGTGAGGTAGGCAACTATGATGCAATGGCTGCTCAACAACTTTCTGTGCATTATCATAACATCTAATGCAGATCCACTCAACCTTATGCATTTATTCAGTTCCACATAAAGTGTCTAATCTGCATGGGTTCACATACCCACTTCAGGTGGGCAACTGCTTCTGGAAGAAAGAAATACTGATGTATAAAGAGGTTAAGAAACATTTTCTCATGTGATTCTAGTAATCTAAGTTAGATCTAAGTGGTTATTAAACACCTAAGCCTAAATTACAAATCTTGAAACACCATCAGTGACAAGCAGTGTCCCTCAGGGATCTGTACTTGGATCCATACTATTTAATATCTTCACCAGTGATGCAGAGCGAACATGTGCACCCTCAGCAAGTTTGCAGATGACACCAAGCTGAGTGAATGAGTTGACAAGCCTGATGCCATTCAGAGGGACCCGGGCAAGCTGGAAAAGTGGGTCCATGCAACTTTGTGAGGCCACATGCAAGGTCCTGCAAAAGAGTCAGGGCAACCCCTGGTACCGCTGCAGGCTGCAGGATGAAGAGATTGAGAGAAACCCTGAGGAGAAGGCCTTAGGGGTACTGCTGGATGAAAAGCTGGAAATGAGACAGCAACATGTACATGCAGCCCAGAAAAATCAACCATATCCTGGACTGCATCCAAAGAAGCATGGCCAGCTTGAGATCAAGGGAGCTGATTCTGCCACTCCGCTGTGGTGAGACACCACCTGGAGTACTGTATTCAGCTCTGGAGCCCTCAGCACAGAAATTACATGGACCTGTTGGAGCGGGTCCAGAAGAGGGCCACAAAAATGATCAAAAGGCTGGAACATCCCTCCTACAAGGACAAGCTGAAAGATTTGGGGTTGTTAGCCTGGACAAGTTTCAGGGGACACCTTACTGCAGCCTTTCAATACTTTAAAGGGAGCTTATAAGAAAGATGGGGACCGACTATTCAGTAGGGTCTGTTGAGACAGGAGAGGGGGAAATGGTTTTAAACAAAAAGAGGGTAGATTCAGATATAAGGAAGATATTTTGTACGATGAAAGTGGTAAAACACTGAAACAGATTTCCCAGAGAGGTGGTGGATGTCCCATCCCAAAAAACGTTGGAGGTCAGGTTGGACATGGCTTTGAGCAACTCAATCTTGTTGAAGATGACCCTGGTTATTGCAGAGGAGGTTGGACTAGGTGACCTTTAAAGGTCATTTCCTACCCAAACTCTTCTAGAATTCTATGTTTCTATCTTTCCTGCTGCCTTATCCTGTATGCACCTATGCCTTTGTCAGCACAGCTCTTCAGGACACTAGCTGCCAGTACACTGCCTGCATGTGACTCACAGTCACCAGCAACTGCTCAGTGACCCATGTCCTATGATATCTATGGTGCCACTATGAATGCTTTCTAGTGCTGCATAGCACATGAACACACTCCCTACACTGATAGGTGTAAGCAGTGGAGGAATTGTCACAGCAGCTGATACTCTGCTTGGAGGTGGAAGAACAAAGTCCTGTTACACAATACCTTAGCAATTACAGAAGAAAAAGAAAACCTGCCCCCAGATCCCAAGCAAGTGCGAACCCACCCATGACATCTCTCAGAAGCTCCCTGAAGTGGGAGGTAAGGCCACAGTGCAGTAAGGGTGTCCCTGAAGAAGTCACACTGCACATGGCATAAGTGATGATCCTATAACTGGAGTGCAAGAGCGAGCCTGTGTGAATCTCCAGTTAAGGCGTCACACATACGCCAGGAAGTCAGGACACCTGAATTCCCAAATCTGCTCCAGGTACAATAATACATAAACAGCTTTGTGTCATCCATGGTAGAAGAGCAGGTGAAACAGATTTCAAGAACTCACATATACTCACACACATGCATGTACATAAATGTGTCCTAAGAAAAAATGAGTCACTACATAGAATTTTTTAGACTAATAATGAAGGTACCTAACTCTAAGGAACAATCCTGACTGGAGGAAGACTTCACCTCCAATCTAGAGTTAGATCCAAAGCTGAGTAAACAAAGGGGATGCAGAACATAATAAAAAATGTGAAAGAACAAGAACAGATGGACAGAGGTCTGCAACAGCTTCCATGTAAGGAAACAATCAAGAAGTTTGGGACTCTGGGTAAAGATGACTGAGGGATGTGGCAGAAATGCATAAAACCGTGTGTGTTGTGGAGAGGGTAATCTGGCACAAATTTTGTATTGCATCTACCAATTCAAGATTGAGGAATATCAAATGAAGCTCCAAATAAGAATTCAAACTGAACTAAAATGTGTAGATCTCATGAAATGGGTGGAATTCCTTGCAAGGAACTAAGCAAGATGCTAGAAGTTGATATGGGCTTAAGCAGCAATTAAATCACTTCTTCTTATGTTCTTCCCTAGGCATCTGTTTAAGATTACTGGTAGTTTGGAGGTAGGAATATCTTTTCATTCAGGAAAAAGAACAGAAAGAGTCTCCAACATCATATATTTTAGATCTGGATCTGGAGACATTGCAAGAGTCAGCCTACCTGTAGTGCTAGTGATGAAGCTCGTTCTCAAAAACCAGCTTCATGACCAGAATGCCTCCCTGTGAGATAAGTATCATAGCCAGCCTGCTGGGCTGGGTGACTTCACATTCTAAGCAAGCACAGCCATTCTCATGTTCACCCAGCCCCATGGTATCTCTGTTGATTATCAGAGTCTAATGATATTGACTATCAGTATCAACTCATTTCAGTATCTAAATCCACACCCCCCCTGCTTTGGCATCCACTCGATAGGTGTTACTTACCTAGAAGACACGTTGGCATTGCAAGTTTGAGTGTCACAAGCCCTTACTTCTATTTGGAGCTAACAATTAAAGTCAGCTTCATGTTGCTTAGTAGCTAGTCCAGTATCTGCAGAATGGACCCTATTAGTCTGTTAAAACAGGAAGCTGGGGGTCTAGACAAAATGAGGAATGCCGTTCCTGAGACCAAGCTAAAAACCTCTGCTGAGTGGCAAGTTATCTAGGGGATAATTTTTTTTAAGGAATACATTAAGGACCACCCTCCCTAGGGTTTGGACACATTAAATACTTCCAGTTGGTCAAGATGAAGATCTTAAAGGGCAGATAGTGTATCTGGTACAAGATGTATGTGCTGAAATAAATATTCATCATCATATTCAGCTGGTAACTTTGGAAGTTACACAGGATGATAAACTCTCTCCTTACCTAATCTCTATCTAGATTGCACAGGAAGTGTCAACAGGATATTTTGGATCTTGCTCTCAACATAATCATGTCTTGAGAGGAGAATCAGTTAGTTAAAGAAAGAGTCTGATGAAAACTTAATTAAAGCAGAAGGAAGTAAGTCTATTGTACATCCTATTCTCAGAACATATGAACCTTATGAGGTTTGAGTTTTTGTCAGCCTAAGGGATTTTTAAACTCTCTGAGAGCTTGCAAAATGAATTTGGTCTTTTTTCACTCTGTCATTTAAACTTTTAGTTTGTTTTCTTTCATATAAGGATAATTCAATTTTTTTAAAACCACAAAAAATGTTTTTCTAGCTACAGACAATCATGTGCAATGTATTAAGGGCAGAACAGCCTCCAAGTCCAAGGCTTGGCACAGTCTCAGTCCTGAAGAGACATACTTACAAAAACTGAGATTTTTTTTTCTTTTCTCTGCTGTTTTCCCAGTGTGTCTCTTTCTTCTTTCACACAGTCAGCTCTGTGCTTCTTTTCTCACCTTATTTTTCACCATATATAATTGTCTTCTCCCTTTCTCACAGGCACCCTTAAAGAGATAAGATATACTCCCATTAACTCTGAAATCAACATCAGAATGTTTAATGAATAGTATTTCAGCAGGTTTGAAATCTGTCAGAATGCTTTGGCCCACATCTAATAAGAACAGGATGTCCATGGATTATTTCCAGCACTGTCTCTTGTGAATTTATCACTTCTGATTCAGAAGCATGGCATTTTGAACAGCACCAGGCCAAACCTTCAAAAAGTATTCACTCAAATTACAATTTTAATTTGTTTGGGTGTCTTTGTGCTCCCTTTCCTACTCATTCAACATGAATATGCCACTGCATGAAATGATGACTGAACTGATCAGAGTAAGATGTTAATTTTAACTAAATACATAAAATACTCAACAGTTGAGAAGGACCCAGAGATCAGGAACTCTTTTAAGAAATTTAAGATAGCTGAAAAAAAATTTAAATTAAATTAAAATTTTAAAAATAAAAAAAAAACACTACACATTTACACAGGTACATATCAATTAAATGCTCAGCACAAGTATTGAGCATTCTTTTTATCAGAGACAGAGTTGAATTAATGGTTCATTCAGCTACTCTGAAGTAACAACCCAGTCTGCAGGGCCACTAACTCCTGGCACCAGGAGGAATTTTAAAACTAAACCCAGCTTCTATTGTTATAGCACATCATCATACAAATCATCACTAGTGTCACACACCTCAAATCTTACCTATCCTCCTGTAAAAGCACCTTTAATTCTAGGAGGTTTACTTGATATTATTCACCCTGGAACACTGGAGTAACACAGTGTTTGTGTGAAGGATGGAGCAAGAGCCACTGGTTTCTAAACGGCTTCCTTCCTCAGAAACAGATAATTTAAGGTCCAAGAGCATCTTCCAAGCTGAAGAAAAGCATCGCAAACATTTATAAAACAATTTCCAAAGAACAGTAAATAATGCACAATAGAAGCACAAGTTTTACAAGTGACATTTTTATGCAAAGGTGCATTTCCATAACAGCTAGTGCTTTTGTTCCTGAGCCAGGCTTGCACAGAAGATGCAATTTATTGGTTCTTTTTTTGTGTCACAAAATGTACAGTAGTTCACAGACTACAGGAATTCAAATTTCCATACATTGAAAGACTGCAACTGCTTCTCCAGACTGCAAAATACAAACCTTTTCTTGTGTCCTAATGCAGACCCTTATGCCTACCTGATCAGCAGCTCTGCACTGCCTTAAATATACAGGTTGATATGGGTCATTGATTCACTGATCTATTGTATTGATTTGTTTCACACATTCATATACTTAGAAACATCAGAGCTACTGCCAGAAATCAAGTAAGTAGATTTTGGATCTGAATTTACCTTTCTGTTGCACTTTGTAAGGAAAAAAATCTGACAATACCAGCCAGTCTAGTCACAGCTTACAGTCTTTTAAAGTACAGGGATAAAATCACTATTACTGACAGCAGAGTTAGCATTAGCATTTGCTTATTACTGTGTTGCCTGGAAGCCCTTGGCAGAAATTAGGATTCTGCCTGCCTAGATGCTGCAAACAGGACTTTGTGAAGAAGGTCACTTTTAACTGTGATTATTAGAGTTAACTGTAATTAGAACTACTGCTCAAAAGAAAACTTTGGAGAATCTCAGACCCACATTCAACCTAGCTGCTCTGGCCACTTCTGTGGTAATCACTTAGTCTGCATTCTTGAAACCTTTAGTTGCTAACTCTGACCAGCTTGAAACTGCAACTCCTTTTCCTGTCAAAATCCCAAGACACAGAATCAACAGAAACAATGGAGAAGAGGATGTTATTCTACTTCAGAAACTATTAATTGAACACAGAATAGAGATAGAGGCTGCACTTTTTAGTAAGGAAGCCATGGGGGGTTTAATGCTGCAGACAGTAAACTGCCTACCTATGAAAGGTTATTTCTTTTTTCTCTACAAGCAAAGAGGAGGCTGTAAGCACAACAAATGGTAAACTAAGATGAACAAAACAGAAAGAATTTAAAAAGAAAGACACTATGGAGTAGTTAGAGTCTTGTCTCTTAAATAGTTAATGACCATCTTGCACTGTCGCACTTGCATAATCTCGAAACACTTCGTTATTGAGAAATGAACAGAGATTATTTACTTTACAAATATGACAGCCATATTTCTGTCCTACTTCACAAAAGGTTCTTTTCCTTTACGAAATGCCACGACTCCAGTAAGCAAACAATACAATTTTGTTAAATAGTTACCCAACCTCACATGCAAACTAATAAACCTTGTGATCCGTTGCTCTTGCTCCATAAACTCTCCCACAAATAAATGTCTTTGGACGATAAAGAAACATTATCTCCCAAACCCCCACCCCCCCCCCGAGTGAATATGTGTTAGTTCTGCTGCACTTCTGTGCTACAATGAATCTACAGAGAAGACTTGAGATGATGGCACAGATTTCATAAAATATGTTACAAAATGCTTATGTTGTAAATTCCTCTGTACCCACAAGTACAAGGGACATGTAGCAGCTTGATGCTTTACTGTATGAGAACCTGAAACACATATGTAAAATAATGAAAGAAAACAAATGTTTTTAAGGACCTGATCATGTGAGTTGTTGAGTCACCACCAATGATTTCCACGGGAATGTTTGTGCCTAAAGTTAAGAACGTGCTTAAGAGCTTTGCTGAGTCAAAGCCAAAGAACTCAACTTCTCACAGCATTTGTATTTTCCCTCATTTGAAACCACGATGACCTTGACACTTTCCTCAGCTGTTACAACTAGTTGATGTACTCTAGATATGAGTTAGAACAGCATGCTTTCCTTTTCACTTAAAAACTCCAACCCAAGAAGTGTAAAATGGAACACATTTATCTATGTCCAAACCCAAAGGAATAATTTTAAGTAAGCAGTACAATCAAAATGCCTATCAGTGAAAATCACAGCAGTACAAATAACTGTTTCTTAGAAAATTTTTCAGTGACTGGAAGTGTTGAATGAAATGTCTATTTTTTTTTTCCATAAATAATCACGAACTGGTAATCTAATCCATCACAAATTTGAAATGGCTAAAAATAAAAGAAACACAGTTCTTACCTCAGGATGAAACTGCTGTTCAGTACGAGAATGACATTTTTTGCTGTTTGCCTAAATATTTTAAGAAAACTCCTGCTCTGCATAACCTGAAAAATAACTTGTTGGCACATTATTATATTTCATAACCAATTAAAATGAATACTTTTGAGTATGTGATTTACCATGTGGCTTATTTGATTGCATTTGATCTGCCTGACCTTTTTAATAAAAGGGGAAATTAATTTATCTGTGGTGAAAACAGGACTATCAACCCTGCCATACTTCCTAGAATCTATAAGAACTTTTTGTGCCTAGATTTTACAACTGTATTGTGAGTCACCTTCCTAGCACAGGGATGTCATCATGTTTATGACACTGTGTTTTCTTTTTCTTGCCCCAGTTTCCGTTCTGGCTTTAACCGAACAGTTTAACCTTAGACTTTCCCCCTTGCTTCCTGTCTTAAACTCATGGTGCTAAGAACTCTTTACTGATCTCTTAACCTCTTGCATTCGTGTTTACTACATATTGCATAGTCATTATTAAAATCATTAACATTTTCCTGGAAACATCTAAGGTCATTGAAATATTTTGGACTGTTGCCTGTTAATAATCTGCCTATAAAGAATACTGTAAATCAGTGCTTGGCCAGTTGAACTATGGTTGTTGTTCCTATTATTGGTGTTCTCAAATGACAGAGATTCTGTTGCAACAGGAGCTTCACAAATACAGGAAGATACAGTACAAAAGAACTCAGTGTTGCCCAGGTTTCCAAACTCTTTAACCAAAATGACACATGACTTTCATCAATAAACAGTGTTGTAATGGTTCTCACACTCTTGGCCAGGGTCAAAACAGCTGGGTTTTAAGAGATTTCTTTTCTTTCTTTCTTTTTTTTTTTTTTTTACAGAAGCTAACATGTCATGTCAATGCTTCAATACTACGCTTCTAAGTAGGCAAGTGCCTACAATAATTAGGTTTAATACTGCAAACCTCATACTGCAATCTATTCTAGATCTTAAAGCCAAAGATAAAATTTGGATGCTCTTCTTTTGACATAGTGAAGAGCACAATAAATGTGCATATTTTCAGACTATATGTCCTAAAAATGTTGCACAAATGTCCTATCTGTGCCCAGTCATCTGCACAGTCTTCCACAGAATTTATAGAACATTTTAATATATTTACCCTAGAATAATTTCAGAAATTATTGTCCCAGTGGTTGATTTACTTGTCACGGTCTTCAGCAGCAAAACCAATTTTAGAAGTCTGGGCTTCTCCTCTTTTACCACACCAGTTTGCCACCTCCCCAGCAATATCAGAGAACTGGGGTAGGGTTCTGAGAGTGTGAGGATTGCTGAAATTATCTGGGTTACCAGTTACCCTGAAAAGGCTGATGCATTCTGGTGTAAGGGTAGGCAGGAATGAGAGATGAGCAAAAGCAGCACATGTGAGTAGGCAAGAATCCTTGAACTGACATTATCTTCATAACACAAACTGACAACCCAAGAAATATGCTCCTGTGCCTGGGGAACAGCTATGGAAATGTGTGAAGAATTCTGCTGCAAGCTCCTAACACCTTCAATGAAAGGGAGAAGGCACCAAGTCTAGCAGCAATTGAGACATCTAAGGCAAGTCAACCACAGGCATTAAAGATGATACCCCCACCTCAAACTCCACAAACTACAGCTAAAATATTCCTCGCTTTCTTGGGATTGCTTGTTCCTTAAGATGTTGTGAAGTTGCTATTTCACTGACACTGCTGCCAATTTACAGTTTTTTCTTAACTGAAAAATGCACTGAAAGTGAGGCTAGGTTTAAAGAAAGCCCAGAAAACTTCTTTGTTTGTGGCAGATCCAGTGCCAGCGGTTACCCATGCAAACTTCCCCAAGTTGCTTATTCAGGCTTCACCACCCATCCCAGCTGAGATGCCTGCACCTTCCTATCTGCTGGTGTCACTGTGTGCATAGTCTTCTCTAACCCAGTTCTGTCAAGGTTTTATATATATAAATTCCCTCACTATGAAGCATTTAAACTTACTTAAATCATTTTGACAGAATAATGTTAATGAGTAACCAGACATTCAATTCTGCTGGAGGCTGGGGCTAGGGAGGAGGACAAAAATTTCCAGTTGGAAGAAAGTGGCAGGCAGGTGACAACAGCCTGGATAAGTCAGTCCTCTCACTCCATCAACAGCTGTCATATGTAGAATAGTCTCATACTGGCTAGCAAAGCAGGACCTAAACTTTCAGCTACTCCTACCTGATGTTTTTCAGTCAGTCAACAGCATCTGTCACTGTTGAAGACAACTCAAGAGTGTCCTGGTCCAGGCAGTATGTGGATTTTTCGTGTAAAAGATGAAAAAGTAATCACTCCAAATTAAAAATATATAGTTTCAGTTTTTGTTTACAATCATAAAGTATAAAAATTTGAAAATATCTATTTAAGCTTCAACTTTTCATTTCAAGTAACAATACTCCTTGTAATGCATAACACCAGCTTTGAATGAGAGTTGCAAAATTATGGGACAAGTTGGTCTCTTAGGATTTGCATTTCCAAAATGTAATAAACCATGGAGAGACTACTGTCTTACCTTATTGTCTTGAATTTCTTAAGTTCCTTTTTCCATCAAGTATGTTTCAGTTGTGGTCATATGTCATTGATTTGGTAACAGGATTTGCTCTCTTTCAGACTAGTCTTATACTGTGCAAACCTTGAGTTAAATCCAGACCAGTTCATTCAATATTTCACTGTGCCAGAACTGGACCTTTTCTGTGGAAAAAAATCACTTATTAATTATTCTCTTTTTTGAGACAATACAGATGTGATTCTGTTTTTATTATCCTGATGCAAGCCAATATCACTCAGCCAAAAGCAAAATAACACATTATAAAGCACTATAAAGTGAAATATTGCTTCATATCAGGCTGTATTTTTGTTCATTGAGTAACACGTCAGCAAGAATCAGGCCTTCTGAATCATTTGTATCTGAAGGGAAAATCACCTGGCTGACACATCATTCTTTAATGTAATTTTTTCATGTCTTACTCCTTTTAAAGGAAATGCAGGGGAACACTTTAGAAACCATGTAATCCATAGCAGGTGAGTATTTGGTAACTTTACCTACATTAAATAAGCAAGTACTCCTAAAGAGTGCTTGCAAAACTGCAAGTTTGGTCTCAAGAACCCTGCCTTATCATACCTGCATCAAAGGAGTTATACATAAGTGTGCATTATTTTTGCAGCTAATTTCAAGGTTGATGAGCAGGCAAAACATTTTTAAATGTTTGCTTGTAAATCTCTGCTTTTTTATATGCTGAGCTAAATGACAAAAAATGTAAGTGCCAGTGCAGTTCAAACTATTTATTTTCTCATAACTGGCCTTGGAAAAGAACGTAATTGTTGTTAGCAAAGTAGGCTAATTCATCTTCATCAGAAGTTTAGATAAGGAAAGGGGGGAGAGAAAACAAACAAACCACAACAACAATAGCAAAAATCCAACCCAAAAGAAGACAAAAATTTTCCAAAGTGAAATTTATCGATTTTTTCCATGAATAGGAAAACATTTGCACCACAGTTTACTCAGAGCGTTACCACAGCCCTTTCTTTTTTTTTTTAGAGAAATTAGATTAACTCAATTTAATTTTTCACATAACAGTTTAAACAATGAAAATATTAAAATGAAGTTCCAGTCTGATTATGCAGGGCTGATTTCCACATTCACAAACACAAAGAGGGAGGGACCATATCAAATCTAACTGTTTGTGTGGAGGAGGCACTGATGTTTAGGGCTATTGTCTTTTCAGCTTTAGACCTCATGAGGACCTTCATCAGCCCTGCTGCTGAAGACACTTAACACTCCCCAGGGCCTGGACGGTTTAACAAAACTTCAACTCTTTCAAATCATGGCATGTTGGCAGAATAATTCTCTCTTTACATCATTCCCATCCTGTGAGCTTCAGTAGCAGAGTCACTGGCAAGGACATTCTATACCCATACTCACAATACAGGACTGGGAACCTTTCAGTATTTTCATGAAGATTCATGCAGTGGAATCGTAACAGCTTTGCAAAGGATGCAATGCTTGGAAAAGCTGTAAGCCCTGCACAGACAGCAGTCATTGAATTCAGAAGGATGAACAGAAGAAGCAGAAAAGATGCATCACCAAAATAAGATGCATGTGGTCATTAAACAAATAGAACACGTTTCACTGAGGGCAAATCAGAAGCACAACACTTGGGAATTATCGACTGAACAAATCTAAGACAGGGATGACTGAGCAGCAGTTCCACAAATGGGATCAGAGGTCAGAGTGGGTCACAGACTGAACATGCGTCAGCAATGCCACGAGGTTGCAAGAAAAGCAAATATCATCCTAGAAAAGCGTCAATAGGAGGGCTTTGTTCAGATGGAGTACTGTCTTCAATCTGAGGCATCATTTCCGGGAATACCAGGGAAAAAATGGAGAGAGTACAGAGGAAAGCAGGTAGAGCTCCCTGAGCTTGTGAAATGGAAAAGACCAGGCTCCTCACCATCCACAAATGAGAAGTCTGCAGGGATATATAATAAAGGTCTTCAGACACGTGAAAGGCTACTGCAGAGAGACCAGAGAGCAGTGGACTTAAGCTGCAAAAAGGAAGAACTGAACAAATCTCTGTCACGAATGACTTAGGTATCTTTACATATGCCTTGAGAACAGAAGATGGATTAGCTGATTTTCAAGAGCTACTTTGTCTGTTTTCTATTTTTTTAATGCAGCCTCCAATAAAACTTGTTAATTGCTCCAGAAGCAAAATACAAACATATCAGTGTCTTTGAAGACTTCTTTTTCAGTGTATGTTCAAGTTAATCTTGTACTCCTCAACCAAAACCTACCTCCAAATTTAAGTAAAAATCCTACACCAACTGTGAGAAAATGTAGAAAGCAGAAAAATGATTTCTTGGGAATTAATAGAAGCTTTTTCCTAAACAGAACAAAAAAGCATCAACACAATAACAAGGTGATTGCTCAAAACATTCATGCATTAATGACTGCATTAATGCCTGACAACTGTACATGAATGCTGAAGACTTTTTAAGAACTTGCTTCATGACAAAATGAAACAAGTTGCTTCAGCAAGATAACTATTTCTTTTGTAGACACAACATTTTAGAATAGTCACCTCATTCTTCAAAGCCTTTTTTTTTCTTGGAATGTTTTTTTCCCACAGGAGGATTTCAGCTCCAGAGATAGAACAAATTATTGTAACTATTCTATCACCACCCACAAAAGGAAGGAGACTGGCTCCTTAGGGTGCCAATTAGGCAGAACCTGCTCTTTGGACTCCAGGGTGGTCTCACTGTTCCCTTCTTTTTAATCTAGATAAATTCTAACTGAGGTTTTATTTGAATTATCCCATTGCTTGGGAACATATTTCCTGGTATTGTCCAAGTTCACAGAAGAAAAGAAGGCAACATTCTGTGTCAAATACAAGTACAGAAAGGAGCACGTGTCTGTCATTGCTTTCATTGACAAGCACAGAGAAAGGGACAGGGAAAGGGGAAGGGGAAGATCACACCATGCTGTATTTCTTCTCCTCTTCCCTATATTTGTGCCCCAGACCACACTGTGAATCTCAACTCAACCCAGCTGCAAGAACAGTTACCAGTAACCAGATGTTTGCAATCACAAATTGAGTGAAAGACACTATGTGCAGAGCTGAGCTGATGAAAGACATGTGAGCTTTCCTTATTCACTTCATGCAAAACAGCTTGGGTTGTTGAAAATTATCTTGGAAAGCTATTGACTTTGCACTGAAACAAATGAGGAAACTTCACAGCTGGTTTGGCTATGGGAGCACCCCAATACAGCACAACCCTTCTGCAGCGAGTTTCTTATCATTGCATTAATGTATGTTTGGAACCTGAGAGCATGCTTGGTTCAGAAGGATTACAGCTTCAAAGACAGTGGCTAGGAAGAACTGACTGAAGAGAATCCAACTGCCTACTCACTCAGATTTACACTACTAATTATACTATCTGTTCAGCATTCCTGTGTGCATGGCATCTACATGATTATCCACAGATAGATAAAAGACTGAATTAGTCATACAAATTCTGATAATGTTTAAAAGAATCACAGATTGGTTACTGCAGTTGCATATGTTTTAATAATATTTCTAACTTCTAGTGCTGGAATTTCAGTAATTATGAATTCTTATATTGAAATAATCATCTACATATGATAGTGTGTATGCTTGTATTTGTGCATGCAGAAGCATGAAACCTGATAAGCTCTACAATCTCAAATGCTTTAAAAACACAACTATTTGCATAGTCCTGTAAGTTTATAGAAGTAAGATTCTTCTTGTTTAATTCATTCAATAATAAGGAATATAAAACTTGGAAATAAAATATTACAAAAAATATACCAGAATGCTTTTGCACGCTATAAACTAATGTAAGACTTTGATGTTCTTCAGTACTTTTGGCCTATGGATTTATCTTGGTTATTAAAAAAGAACAGCTACACTTTAAAATACAAAGGCCGTTCCCTAAATCCTGGGTTTAGATGCTCACACAGAAATCTATTAACTAAGGTTTGCATTCAAAAATAGATCTTCATAATCTAAGCAGCTGGAGCTTCAGAGTTGAACTAAGTTTGTTTTTAAAGTGTAGCACTAGGTAAGACAGTATTTTGTTTACCCACTGAAGCTTGTAGCAACTCTACAGAGAGATTCCCACACCTTCCCAGGGCTCTGAGCAATCTGATCTAGTTGAGGATGCCCCTGCTTAATGCAGAGAGAGCTGGACTAGATGACCTTTAGAGGTCCCTTCCAACCTAGACCTTTCTATGATTCTATGATTCCTCTTACTACCTGCAAGATTTGAAGCCAAATCCCTACTGAAGTTCTTCGACTACAAGAAACATAATATTATGTAAATACCAAGTCCCTGCAGTAGCAAAACATTTCTTCAAGACCTGTAACATTTTAGGAAAACATTTATTTCTGCTTCATGCACTAGAAGTCAATAAGAAAGATATAGCTAGGAAGCATGAAGCTGTGCCATCTTTACAGGAGTCACAAAGGTTAGTAGACTATGAGGTGTATACAGAAGCTCTGTCCATCTGAGGGTGTGCTCTTACCAAACTGCTTGCTGAAGTTAGGCAATATTAAGAAAAGAGACAGATGCATTTTGCCACAAGGGAGGATGAGTTAGCAGCCTACAGAAAGTCCATGGCAAGCAGGCAAAGACCACCAGCATCTGCAGCACCAGAGCAGTCCCACACGTGGATACCGGCAGGGTGGTAGTAGGGTCACAGTCTACCAACAGTCCCAGATACTGAACTAGGTCCATGGTCCATCCAGGGTGTGCAGCCAGATGTTCCTGCAGGGCAGCACCAGGGACAAGGCTGCGTAGCACATGAGTTCAAGGTCCAGGACTGGAGACAAGGCTGCTTGTAATGTAGGTCCAAGGTCCCATCAGGAATGCAGCCAGTGAACCCAGGCTGCAAGAGACAAAAGCTGGACACAGCTACACCACCATGCAAGCAAGAAAGAGCTGACCTGACCTGAACTTAAATGGGCAGCGTGTGGTTGTGGGTCCCAAGGCAGGCTGGTCAGGGCAGCTATAGCCTGTACGAAACAACACAGGTTTCAGCATTCATTTAACTGCAGAGGGCGATTTCTTACAGCACCTGATTCTCAAGTAAAGGCTTGAAACCAGTTAGTACTCAGGGGCTACCCTGTGCTTCCTCCCATTGCTCTGAGGGACTCATTAGTAGCCTTACACTAAATGGTCCTTCAGTTTTTGGGAAGGTGGTGTACGACTATTTTGCACTAATGATTGGCAACAAAATTATACACAGGCAGGTGAGAACTCAACCTCTAGCCTCATTTATTTTCTTGTAAAGCCTTACTATATGTTCATTTCAAAACTTTGTATAAAATCAAAACTGTGTTATTAAGGTTTTACAAAGTTCCAATCTGATCTGGAGTAGTAAGGGTCCTGGACCTGAGGCAGACAGTAAGAGGCAAAGCAGACAAATAACAACAGAACAAAAGATGTCTTGCATACACTTAGGGGAACTAGAAGCATAGGTGTGGAAAGGCAACAATGTTAGTTTCATTTTCTACGTGTCTGTATCATTTTGTCTAGGTCAGTGATGATATTGTCTCATACATCCTGTGCAAGAGGAAAAAAATCTACTTCTAAGACCATTTTGGCAATAGTGAAGGTCTCCAAGTTTCAATACAAAAGAATAATGGAAGGGGGGAGGGAGGAGGGAATAAATGATGGGCATATCTAGTACACTGATATAATAAGACCCTCTCTCTCTTGAATTGGGGAGCCCAAAAATAAATGCACTCACTCTTTCCCTGCTGAAAGCACTGTCAAAAATTTTAGGGAATACATCAGGGGTGCAATAAACCTCAAAAGATATGTGTTTACATGACAAATTACAGTAAAATCCTTAATGGCCAAAGGTAAATTTCCATCTCTGTTAAAAGATTATGCCTACACACTTAACAAAAAAAGCAATGGTTAAGCGAAATGTGAAGTACCACGCTGTTTATGGAACCGTTATGCTTCCAGCAGCAACATAAACTAACTGCTTAAAGGATTTTAAAGCAAGTAATAGCTGCAGGTATTTCTGTAAATATAAACTGGATTCTGCTTGTCACAATCCAAACATCTACTTACACGTTCAAGCAAAAGAGAATTGTAAAACACCATATAGGAAGGAGAAATAAATGTATTGGACATATTTATAGCTCCATAATAAATATCTCCCTACATTTATGGAAAGAAAGGCAATGTTTACAGCTTCTCATAACTATTCAATATAGGTTATATATTGGTATCATAAAGGGTAGATTATCTAGGTTTAGACTTAACCACTCTAGTTATGCACATACTTTTCTTTGTTCAGGAAACATTACCAAGAGAGAGCACCAGGTCTCACTCAGATCTATTACTACTCATATCCAGGTAAAATTCCCACTGAATAACTGCACTGCAAAACTGCTAGTTCAGCACATTGAAACGAACACTATTACATTATTTTCTTTAATAATGAAACATTAC
The DNA here is from genome assembly GCF_027791375.1 of Indicator indicator. Taxonomy (NCBI): domain Eukaryota; kingdom Metazoa; phylum Chordata; class Aves; order Piciformes; family Indicatoridae; genus Indicator; species Indicator indicator. The sequence goes on along the minus strand of NC_072012.1, from coordinate 40,063,631 downwards.
TGCCAGTAAATAATATAATATGGGCAGATTTTTATTTGCTTTACATGGGTGCCCAAACAGATTTCCATTTTCCTGCTTCTGGCATTTTCATTGAAGTCAGCTAGAACGCTGTGTCATGCTTTCATTTCCCAAGGGGTGTAACACTGCTCCTCTGATACACAGGAGAGATAGTCGACCAATTCTTAGTAGAACTAGGGGTTGTCAGTCATTCAGTGAAAGCGTGACTCAGCAGCTGCTTAGTCCGTAAAAGCACTCTGCAAATAGGAGATAAACAGGAGGGGCGATGTCTCTACAAGCAAAAAATTCTCAGGTATGTGTACAAACAAAAATGCCATTCCCACCATACTGAATGTATGTACTAATTTTTTCACTAATTAATTGCAAAGCTTCTCATGGCATATAAGGGAGAATGTTATAAACTCGTTTATTTCACCATTCCTAACTTCTGCCAGGATTATATCCATGCAGATTTTTCTAACTAAATTACAATTGTCCATTTTGCACTCAGGTAGGACAGCGATTTTTCTTTCCACAAGCAAAAAGCTTACAAATTGTGTTCATAGTTACTTAAAACTAAAAAGCATCTTTCCAAAATAAAAAAATAAATGGTTACAGGTTTTCTGGTGGACATGAGCCAATTTAGAATATGCAGACGTACCACAAACAAATGAAAAGTCCTTCCTCAGAACATGCAGATCCACATACATCAGCCTGAACACAGAACAATGGCAAAAAAATGCAAAGGTAAAATCTCCTTACTGCCACTTTCTAGAAGTCTCAATTTTATTCTCTAACAAATGAGAAGACACTTATGACAGCTTCAGCAATCTTAATTTTCTCCAGTACAGGAAACCAGAGGAACTGAAGATCTGAAATGGTTTCTATCAGATTGACTAGGACTACTTGGCTTCAAGAAAGGCAACTATGAAATTTTAATAAAGGTGCATAAAATTCAGTTCTTACTGTGCAGACCATGGGGATCTCAGATGAACTATCAGGAAGAAGTGTGGGAAAACAGCTTTACAAACAGAAAACGTTTTTGTAAATGCCTAAGTAAGCTTTCCCAGTGCTTATGCTAAATGTCAAATTAAACATGGGTTCAAAAGCAATTCAACAATGTCATGCAAATGAGTATCAGAAACTATTAAATACAAATGTGGATACAACCTTCGGCTCAGTAAATCCTAAACATCAGGCTAACAGAACATACAACTGCATGGTCCGATGTTTTTTCTGACCCTTTGTCACAGAGGAATCCTCTACTGGCCACTGTCAGAGAAAAACTAATCATTTTATGGACCTTTTGTGATACTTTAAACAGCCACTCCTGTGTCTTATTTATCAGAGATGAAAAGCAGAATTTTATGTTCAGTAGATAACAGTTGTCATTCATAAAGCAGAACCCAAGTCATACAGATCTCAATACACTGAAGAATATCAACAATTTAAATAAATAAATAAAAGATAATGCATACACATTTAGACACACATTAATAGAATGGAGATCAAATTATAATATGTTCTTATTGCTAGCTATAGTCATTGTAATTTTTTGCAAGAAATACTGAGGAACTTATCTTGCTGTTTCACTGAGGTTTTGTTTTCCATCAAAATAAAATGCTTGTTGATTTCCAGACCTAGTTTACCCTTTTTTTGCCCCATCAGTGCATCCACAGTAACTGGTAAAGCACAAGAAAATCCTGTCATCTACACAATCATTCCAGTTTTGTTCCCTTCTGAATGCAGCTCTTGCACTGAACCTTGCCTACAGAACTCTAATTTCTTAAACTTACACTATTTTTAAGAAACTCGCCACAAAAATGCAAGTAATCTTTCCAAGATGTGAAGTGTTCCTTAGTTGACAAACAATATTCTCAAAGATCTGCTGTCATAGTAAGTGATGTTCATGTACAGACTGCAGTAATTATAGCAGTAACATCTCTGGGAATACAAATGTACATCTTAAATTGTACACTCTGCCACTAGAAAACAGTTAAAGAACAAAAATAGTAGCTCTTATTCCCATAAGGATCTAAACAAAAAAATATGTGGCATAGCTTATAGAAAATTACCATTTCAATTAATTTACAAATACCATTCCCAAAACTTTTCTAGATTTGCACTACACAAAACAAAACAAAACAAAACAAAAAAAAAGCAAGAAAGAGTTACTGAAAGACTTATGTTAATTTCACATAGGAAAAAAACAACAATGTTTCCTGAGTGGAAAAGCTGAATCAAGATTAATGGAGAAAAGCTATTTTTAAAAGCCCTAAAAATGTTCCAGAGTTAAAAATATAAAGTAAAAATTATTTTTATATCAGCTGGCAATGTCCATTTAAGGATGACAATTTGTTGCGGATGACTAGTAGTATATAACTCATACAGCACCCACTGTCTGAGTTTACTGCAGTATAACAGTATAATCAGATGGCTTTAAAATTCACTCAGAATCTCACCCTATTTTTGGCTTAAATCCCGTTTATAATTATAGTAAATGCACTATTTTTTAAAAGAATGCTGGTGCTTGTATTCTTAACATAGCGATTTGTTGTTTTCATATTGCAAAACTGAAACTAGACTAGGATAAACACAGAAGGAAAAAATTAAGGCTTATACCAAGTTTAATATGTAACTCCAACTCACCGGCATAAAGCCCAAGAGGCAGGATATGCAATTCTGCATTCCTTACACACTTGTAACACCTTTTGGCTTCAGTGGAAGTTTTAAGAAAACATATAATCAGAACCTATAATTTTATTAATTGCATGCCACAGGCAGTCCATGTGAGGTAAGAATAATGAACCAAACTGATGGGAAGGATGGTGAAACCCTCAGCCCTGCCTGCACCTTTGTGGACCACTGAGTCCTCACTCACGCTTCCAGCTCTTCCTCGTGACAGATCACGCCTATCATGCAAAGGAGATCACTGTGCGGATGCTTCATTCCGGACACAATGCAGCTCTCAACTCTGTCACTACTCTGCATTACCATCCTTCCCCAGACTCTCAGCAGTACTGAGGATTTCACCCACTCCAGATCCTTAATCTTTTGGGATTTTTGTATTATTCATACTAGGCACAAGCAAAATGAATGTTATGTAGCTATTAGTACAGATTGCTTTGACATAACATATTACATATTTCATTAGATATCCTTTGGGCAATTTAGGAAGTATCATTTAAAAGCTATGCGGATGGACTTGACTTTTCCAGTATTACCATACGCATACCTTTCCAATGCATACCATAAACAGAAATGATTCTTCTGGGTATGTGCTACAGATAGTTTTACAGTATTCCGCAGGGTTTAATATATACGAAGAAAGAAACAGCATGAAACCAGAACCTCCTATATTATAAAAGTCTTTTATTGGCTAAAACATGAGCAAGGAAAAAATGTGGGCACTTGTCAGTTACTTGTTCTGAACATAAAAAAAAAAATCCAATTTAAGACAAAATGGTGTGCAGGCTGATAACCAGTAGGCCATGTTCGAGTGAGGAGTGAATCTACAGTACAGTCTCAGCTACAAATTGGCATTTAGCAGTACACAGCAGAATGCTATGTTATTGTTAGGATGTTATAAAAGAACCTACAAGTTAGTCATTAATTAGGTGTTATAAAAATTGAGCTGTACTCAGTTGTACAGGTAAAAATTAAGTAGATTTTTTCATTTATTACCCAATTTTAAGATGAAAATAAATTCATTCTTAACAATCCTAAAGGCTCAGACTTCTTGCAAAGAAACTTGCAAGGAATACATGCACACAAAAGAACAAAATAAAAGGCAAACTAATGGAAGGTATTAAGATTAGGGTGACTGAGGGGTAGGGAGGATGAAAAGGAAGGGAAGGATAAAAGAACATAAAAGCACTAAAAAAAAAAGGCAGAAAGACACTGAAAACAAATGGATCATTGAAACTATGGTGGGAGGAATGGATGAATATTAACATTTATTATTCCGATTACAAAATACATTTCAAAATTGGATGAAACACACTGTATGTATGTTTTGCCAAGGACATTCTTGGCAATTACAAAGTCAGGAAAATTATAATTCAATCAGTGAGGCATTACTTAAAACCACTTGAAAAAGCAGACCATTTGAACCATTAAACAGGCTGTGTGAGTAAAGATTTTAAAGACTCAATATTGTGGAGCTGCGCAGATTGCACTCGCGTGTTGCACAGTGAACCTTCCAATAATGGGGCCATTAGATAAAGAGCTATTTTTCTCGCTGGACTGTATTTTACCAATTTTTATTCTCATAAAAGAGCAACAAAGACTCGTCATTCTTCTCTGTGTAAAATGAGAGCAGTTCTACAACAAAAACATCAAGCACTTGTAACATTTTTGCTATAAAATCCAGTTTTAACTTTTTTTTTTTTTTTAATGTACTGTTCATGGCAGCCAGATCACATCTATGAAGATGGCTTCTGTCTGTATTTACTAACTGCATCGGGTGGGACACCTAACCATGCACCGCATCTGCATGCTTGCCCTGGAAACGATGCTGCGGTCCTAAAAATGTTAGCGCTGCGTCATTTCATTTGTTGTTACATTAGCAAACCCACAATAAGGAGGTCACCTTGCCCTCTCTCATGTAAAGCGCAATTCCACAGAACTGCTAACACCTGAAGAATGGGATTGACTGAAAAAAATGCACGGGGCGTTTCCCTTTCCCATTCAAAAAATGTGTGACCTGTCTTCCCCGTACTAACGCTTATTTACATATCACTGTGATTGCACTTCTAGGTGAAGCTGCGCAGTCTCTAGGCTTAACCCGTCAGACTGCTGCAGTTTTTGCACATCGTCTGCCACGCTGTCCAAGTTTTCGGGACGGCGAAAAAACCGGCTGCAGGCACTTTTGGCGCACCCTTAAAGCGCCCCAAGTTGTGCTTGTCTGCAAGCGGGACGGCTGCCCCAGAGCGCGCTCAGGTCAGGAAGTGAGAATGGGAGCGAGTTCAGCCCCCAAAACGCATTCAGCTGAGCTCCAGAGAGATTTAAAACCCCGCCAAAAGCCGGTAAACCCCCCTAAGGGGCGGCCGGAGCCCGACCACCGCCTACACCACCCCTTCCCAGGACACGGCGCCGGGTGGTCGGGACCGGCACCACCCGTCCGGCCCCTCACAGCGCCCGGCGAAAGCCAGGAGCAAGAGCAGTCCAGCATCCCCACCGAGACCCGGCACCGGCTGAAGGCGGAGCACACAGCCCGCAGCACCAGCCTCCCGCGAAAGCAGGTGCGACGCCGCTGCCCTCTCTCTCTGCCCCACAGCTACGCGGGAGACAAACACAGCACAGCTCACCCTACCCTACCCCACCTCACATCCACAGAACTGCCCAGGGAAGGCGAAGGGTGAGGGGGGCCATAGCGGGGTGATGACGTCACGTGCCGGATGGGGGCGGGGGGAGAACTGCGGTGATGGAAAATTTTCGGCTTCGCATCTTCTGCGCATGCCCCAGCCGGGCCCTGCCCCTCCAGCGTTCTCCCTCCTCCTCCTTCTCCCCGCCCTGCAGGCGGGGGAGCTCCAGAACGTTCTGTGGGGTTGATAGTTGAGCTGTTGCTGCCTCGCGCTGACCTGGCGGCCAAAGCTGCCGCCAACGGGGCCCGCGGCAGGCAACGGAGCATGCGGACCAAGACCTCCCGCGTTGCCCCACCGCAGAAAAGCGTCATGCACACACCCCCATCCTCCCCCCGCGGCCCCCCAGAGCCGCGAGCAGTGCTCCAGTGGGGCGGAAGGTGTCAGTGGTGGTGCTGGTGTTCCTTGCCCCTCGAGGGTGCGAGCCACTCCCATGACGCTGTGGCTACCCCGACCCGGGACATGCAGTAGTGTTGCTCTGCCGGCTGACTGTCATGCCTTTCATGAGTCCCGATGCCTCAAAGGGAGGGGGAGATGGGCAGCATCCTCCATACTTTAGGCGGGCAACATCAGACTTGAGTGGGAGTAAGCTGCTGTAACCGGGACAGCACAAACCAGGGCATATGCACCCCACAGAACCCCTAGCCTCAAGAAGCTTGCTGCCCAAGCTGAGTCTCTTCCTACAGAGCTGCACCCTTGTTGCGTGTGGGGGGACTGAGGCAAACAATGAAGCCCCGTTGCCCTCTCCGAAGGGCGACTGAGCAGCAAATCCCTCAAAAGTTTCTATAGCGATTACTTGGGAAGCAAAATGGTTTTCATTCCTCCTCTCCCAAAAGAGTGGGTTATCCTGCATCGCATCACTAGGTGTCCGTAACTCCAGATCACTTCCCAGAGGAAACGATTGGGGAGCTCATCGGCTGCCTCTTGGCATCCCTGCTTGCACGTGCACCACTGCTCGATCGTGTTAGTAAAAACAGTGCTGCAGCGAGTACCAGTGGGTCCGTGGCACCTCACCCCCTGTCACGGATCACGCTACTGGGAAACGCGGGAGCTGGAGCCCGGCCTTGTGCCGAAGGCAGGCACAGAATAGAAAGGGGGAGGAAGCCTCCTCGGTGAGTATGCCCGGTGCTGCAGTCGCGCTGCAGATGCACCAGGCAGGTGGAAGCGCTTTTCAGACAGAGCGCTCTTGACAAGCACCGCAGCGCCCTGTTTCCGCTGTGAAACGCAATTACTCCAATGTAAACATGGGAAAGCTGCTCGGCGTAACGACCGCCGTCATATGCCAGTGGCCCCAGTCCCGGGCTCCCCCTAACCCGCCGATGCACACACAGTCCCCCACCCTCTCTGCTTCTCGGCCTCGGTCGGCGACAGGCGGTCAGTCGGGCAGGGCGAGCGACAGGGGGGCGGCGCGGCGGCGGGCGGGTGCCGCGCCCCTCCGCGATGACGCGCCCGCATTCCTGCCTGAAGAGCGGCGGCGCCCCGAGGGGGCCGTCAGATCGGGAGCGACACAGCTGCTGCGCTCTGCACGCCTTCGGGCGAGCGCCACGGACAAAATATTTTCGTTCCCCTTTATACCGCTGGACTTTTAAGTGTTTCTTTTATATCTATATATATATAAATCTTTATTTATTCAGGTTTTTATTTTTGCTGAAGCTTTATAGTTAGAGGTTTTTCCCTTGCAAGAAGCAGAAGCAGAGAGAAGAACATCTCCTTATTCCGAGGCGTCGGGAGGAAACCTCGCTTTCAAGCTCTTGCGGAAAAGGTACGGCGGGGCGACGGGTGCCGGCCGTTACACGGCCGCCAGGAGAAACGGGGCGAGTTTGCGGACACAGCGCGGCTGGTCCTTCGCGCCTTTGTCCAGCGGGTGCCGCTTAACACCCTGCTGTGCTCTGCCGGAGTCGGCGGCGGGTGCGCATAGGGACGCGCAGTCGCTGCATCCCAGGGCGGTGGAAAAACCCCAAGCGACTGCGTTGCGGTGCAGTCCTGTGACCGATCTGCATTTTCCAATTGAAAACGCCGGGATGCCTGGTGTCGCCGACGGGGAGGGAGAGGGGGGAGGTAAACACAGAAGCGGCCGCGGGACTGGAGACTCCAGTAGCCAATGTGACAATTTCCCAGTGGTGTTGCATCAGTCTCCGCTGTCGTGGAGGGAGGAGGGGGGGGGGAGGGAGAAGGTGAGTGCGGCGTGGCAGTGCGAGCCACCTCGCCCAGGTCCCTGGCGCGGCTGTGCGTACCCTGGCGCGGACGGCTCGGCACAGGTCGGGCAAGCGATAGCGGCCCTGCCCCGCCTCCCCGCGGGGCTCACCTTTGTCTGCCCGCGCGCCCCCAGCCCCGCGCGCCCGCCTGGTACTTTTCCACTCGGCGGCGGGCGGGGGCCGCCGAGCCGCGGGCGCGCGCTGTCCACGTGACGGGCCGCTGCGCCCGCTGCGGCACTGACGTTACCTCCCACCTCCGCAGGCGCGGCGAGCCCCGCCGCCAAGGACAAAAGAGCGGAGAAGCCACCGACCCCCGGTACCATCGCCGCCACCATGAGCAGCGCCGAGATGGGCAAGTTCAACATATCCCCCGAGGAGGACAGCAGCAGCTACAGCTCCAACAGCAACGACTTCAGCTACCCCTACCCCACCAAGCCTGCCGCCATGAAGAGGTGAGGAGGGGGCTCGGCCGTCCCAGACCCCGCCGCGAACACGGGCTGATTCAGCCGCAAAACGCCACTGCGCGGCTGGCGTTGTCGTGTGTTGACATGCCCTACAGAAACGCGGAAATGACAGCGGACGTAAACACGCGCAATGCTTTGTGTGCTGGGCAGAAAGAATGGCAGGCGGGGGCTTCTTCCTTTTTGGGTCATTCAGTTGGTTTTCTCCGTTCCCTTTGAAGTGGGTTGAAAATGCTAAACAGGAAGTGAATATGCAAACCTCCCGTCGTAGTCAATAATGATGCAATGTTTTTTACAGCCACTATGCGGATATTGATCCAGAAAATCAAAATTTCTTGCTTGACTCCAGTCTTGGGAAGAAGAAGTATGAAACTCAATATGTAAGTACACAGCAGTGAATTTAATTTAAAAAAAGTTTTTTTTTGACAAATTTATAGTTGTTTTAATTTTGAAATACTTAGTATATCTCTCTCCCCTCTTTTCTCAGCATCCGGGTACGACTTCCTTTGGAATGTCAGTATTTAATCTGAGCAATGCTATCGTGGGTAGTGGCATCCTTGGTCTTTCTTTTGCCATGGCTAACACCGGAATTGCTCTTTTTATGTAAGTATATTTTGGTTGCAAATAAAAATAAATCTTTCTACTGTGTAATTAATAATGGAAAAATACTTGATGGAAGAACACGACCTTTTACAGAATACTCAGTCCCTTATATAGGTGCAGAATTGCATTTTATGATTTATGGCTTGTTTTGAATTAAGATACTATGATACCTTGAGAAGGACTTGCAAAAATTATACAGGTCGATTACAAGTTTTGCAACCCACAAAATACAGTAAATTTTCCTTTACATAGCTGTATTTTCTTCATGAATAACTGAGATTTCACTTGAAAACTACATATTTCAAATGGAAAAGAGGGTTTACTGAACAGATTAGAGTCTGTATTAGCTTTTTTCTTCAGAGTTCACTATTTGAAATCAGTGACAATAGAAACTTCTCAATTAGTGGCAGTCTTAATTGCACAAGAAGTACAGGATCAAGCTGTACAGAGTTAGAAGGGAAAACTGAAGGTGGAAGAAGATTATTTTGCCTTTGTCCATATCTACTTTAAGGGTTCCTGTGGCCCAGCCCTCCCACTCAGGAATGTGGTGACTCAATTCAGGGGACTGGTTTCAAGTAAACGTATAAAAATTGTTGTCTCTCATCTTGGCAGGGATGTAGAATAACCAGCATGTCTTTATTGGTATGTCTATGCTGGCAACAGCTTTCAGTTACAGCTTTCAGACTTAATAATAGGAAGTGGCATGAGGAAATAATTACAGTGCTTCTAAATGTCTTGGGAAAGTATATTTTTCATACATTGGAGGCAGTTCAACTCATGCAACATGTAATACCAGTGCATATGGGAATCCATGGGCTTGTTTAAAGAAACTTTGTATCTTTATTCTGGAAATGTCCTGAATGTTAAAAAGCAGAAATTTGCCTCACTGTTGCCAGATTTCCAGAAAATTAAAGGTCAGATGTACTTCTAGGTATTTCACAGTGTTTCAAGATGGTGTTCTGAGTTTCCTCAGGGACCTACCGAGATGCAAAGTTTTGATCTGAAGGGTATTTTGAGCATGTGATGATTCGTTATTTTCGCTAAGACTTTTGCTTACTTAGAAGATGCTAAACTGAACAACTTGACAGCATGAATTCAGAAGAGATAGATACTTCATCTCTCTACGCATCGCTTTCATGCTCTAAAGATGTTTTGCAGCACATAAAAGATAACAAGCATAATGCACACTAGGACATCTCTGAGGAAAGAAAAGAATTCAAGGTTAGATATTTGAAGAGATTTGCACATAATTTGGTTCATTTTTCCAGAAGACAAAAACATTCAAAACTGTCCATTTAACAATCAACTGCTGAGGTTGTTTAGTTACTTTCTATTTCCAATTTACATTAGTTCTGATTCAAAGATAAACTACCTTGTTACCTTCCAAAACTTGGTGTAGCTTGTGTAGTTCCAAGGCAGGAGAGCAACCACTAGTGATACTGAGAATTTAGAATGACACTGAGGGCATGACAGATATCCTTTAATAAGTAGGTTACAGATTCAGATCCAGATGTGATTAAGGCAGTAAGTTCTTGGAAGACTTTGTGGAGTCACTTGTGTCAGTGCTGTGACTTGTCACATGTTAGCACTAAACCAATGATACAGCCCGTATATGCCAGAAACTGAGTGCGGTTCGAGATGAGTTTGCTGGCTGATGTTGTCAACACTGGGGGCCTACATTTGAGGTTAGAACTGAGGGATCCAGGATCTGTGCTGTTCTAATGAGATGAAATCCTTGTACATCTTGCTATGCTGTTTCTAGTTGATGACTGAGTTAAGTCCTGGTTAATCTCTACCTGTCAGATATACAGAGGTTTATTAGTGTGCATGTGTTGGTGTTGAATTGGCAGAGCAAATTCAGGTTCCTGGGTTCCTTGTACAGATCTGTGAAGCTTTTCTCAGATATTGTTTACTGTTCTTTGTGGTGTATTTACTAATTTCAACAATGCTAAAAATAATGCAAAAGGAAATGCAAAGAGCACTCTGGGAACTTCAAACGAAGCTTGATGTTTCTAAGCAGATGTGCTGATTCCTAGGTTTCCTATAAAGCAGAATTCTGCCTGTGTTGGTATTTAAAAGGATAGGGAGTTGTAAGCCCGCTGTAATTTTCCATCATGTTCTTCAGTAGTTAAGAAGTACCCCCTAGCGAGCTACTCCAGGAGGTGCATTTCTTCTGGGAGATTTGTAGTTCAGAGAGCTGCATTTTGGATGTTGCAAATGTGCTTGTGGAAATAACATACACTGCCTGTAAAAGCCGTGGGGAAGATAAGGCAGTACAAATTCCTTTATAGGCTTTATAGGCTTTTGCAGTTTCATCTTTACTATTAAAAAAAGACATAACACAGGTTTAAGCTGAAAAGCTGATTGAAGACGAGATAATCTTGTTAGACACAAGTTAAGACACAACTCAATGGTCAATAGATAACATGACCAACAACAGGAAGATAGAGATAGGAGAAATAGTTCCTTAATATGATACAAAGCCATTCCAGTTGATTCTTTATGTCATGTCTAGACAGTTAAAATGGCCTCACATTTGTCTGCGCTTATGCCACTTTACACTGAATATAAGCATTTTTTTAGTTCTAAACTATAATTTATATGCCTTTGAACTGCATTTTAGTAGAAAATCCTTTTAAACTAGGCATTAATTGGGTTTTCAGAATGCTTTTAGCTGGCCTTAGAATCAACTTTTTTTTCCCCAGATAATAATTTAATATGATTAACTTTTATGTTTGATCTGCCTTTATTTAATAAGGTTGCAATAAGTCAATTACAGGTATTAAAAGTGTGTATGTTTTTCCTCCCCCAGAATACTGCTGATGTTTGTATCAATATTTTCTTTGTATTCTGTGCATCTCCTTTTGAAGACTGCCAATGAAGGAGGTACGTGGAAGTAGTATTTTACAAACACATGGTATTTGTTTCATATGGTATCTTTGTGAAGCACACCCCTCCAATGGGATGTTTTGTTTTCTTTTAGGATCTTTATTGTATGAACAGTTGGGAATGAAGGCATTTGGTATGGCTGGAAAACTTGCTGCTTCTGGATCAATTACAATGCAAAACATTGGAGGTGAGGATGGGATCTTAAAATGTCTCTACTGTCAATAGCGATTGTTCCCTACTTACTCTTGGAGACTTTTCTTTTTTTCACACAACATGTGTTCATTAACTGCTTGTGTTCAAGTGAAGTTATGAAACATGTTATGTGATTCTTGCATCTTGTGGCATATTCTGTATTTGTAATGATCTATGATGTTATTCACCTACAGCTATGTCAAGCTACCTCTTCATAGTGAAATATGAGTTACCATTGGTCATCAAGACATTTATGAACATCGAAGAGACTACAGGGTAGGTGTTAGAACTCCTCATCAGAGAAACTATTAGGAGAAACAAATACGGAGACTGTATATATTTTTATACGAAGACCACGTTCGGTACACCGTAGGGTAGCTTCTTACTCAGACAGAGATACAGTAAGTTTGCCCTTTCCCTGAGTGCTCCACTTCATTTAGATCCAGCCTGTCCTGGAAAAAAGGTAGAAAAATACAGGTATTGCATCATATTACACAAAGGTGTTCTCTAAAGAACATCAGGTAAGTGTCAATGTGTGTACCAGTCAGTTCATACTCTCAATAAGGAAAGGTAAATGTGGTTATGATTGGTTTTGGGGTTCGTTCTTTCTTTCTTTTTTTTTTTTTTTTATTTCCTGATTCCATTCCAACTGGCTTGGACTGATTATTTTGGTTTTCTAGTGCTAATGTTGTGGGAAATGATGAAATACAAGACTAAGATGCAGTTATACAATGAATGTCTTAAGAAACAGCTCTCAAAAAGGCATGGGGAATGAACATCCAACCACAATAGAGTTTAAATGTCCAAAACTAAAACAATAGACACATTGCATTTTAGCCTTGGTGGAGACATCTTGGCCCCGCAGTGTCATTCTTGCTTCACTTTAAAAGTGGGTGCCTTGGGTAGCATTCATTTGTATCTAACCATACTACCTGAAAGTTAGCTTTTTTTTGAGCTCATTATTACTCTGGTCTTTGTGAAGGAAGGCAATCCTGGGTAGTGGCTTGTTCAGTGCCTGGCTTAGATGCCAGTTTTGGGCATCTCCAAGGAACAGTTTTTCATATCAATCTGTTTTGAGAGGGTATGTAAAAACAGCTGTCTAAAACAAGATGCCTGACTTGGGATGGATAGAGTTAAGTGCTATAAATCTCACTCTTCAGAGTTGTACTTCTGTGCCTTGTCCTGAAGTGTCCCAGTCTTGAGAGGGCTGAGCAGCTCAAGACTCCAACTTACACCTAAGCCTGAGTTCAGAAGGTAGGCATTTTTCTGCCTGTGTTCCCAAAGGGGTTCAAGCCATTTGGTGGTGTTTATACAGCTTGCTGATGAGATACTGTCACAACAACAGTGCTAGCCGTCCTTCCCCCCCCACACCCCTTTGTTTTTGTTTTGTTTTTTAAATGTACTCAAAGAATGCACCCACTCCATTTACTTAGTGGTGTAATGTTTACAAATTCTTTGCTGGGAAGTTTCATTTCCTTCCTTGGCTGAAGTATGGTCCTTATTTTCCACTTAAGAAAATCCCTGAAGTAGCCAGTATTTGCCAGGGGGCTTGGAGGCAAGTATTTTTAATTGTCTCATCTTCAGAGAAGTACTCAAAATTGATTTCAGTTTAAGAGGGAAAATTAAAGGCTGTGAATCTTAGTGGATACAGCTGCTGCTGTGCAAATCTGACAGACAAAATTAAGAAACTGAGATTTGTATCTTAAGTGTTTTCTTGTTGGCTGATACTAGGTAACTGTACACTGATTTAAATTTTTCTCAGTGCTCTGGCAGCTGTGGACCCTGTTTAACTGACTCTCTCCATGCATTGCTTAGGGGAGTCTGGGTGGCTACCATTGGCATGGATTCCATTCTGGCAGCCTGGTACCTAAAATGTAAGCACTTACTTGTTTGAATGTCCCAAAATAATGCTTACTGTAGAAGATATTCACGAATTCTGAGACTACTGCAAATACTAGCTCCATTTTTTAAACTACTCGGCTGTATTTGAAAGCTATGCAATCCCGTTACTTACTTTTCAGCACAGAAAAACTTTACTTCTTTGATCTAGAAGTCCTGGTGGCGGCCTCCACATGGGGCACATCCATTCTTACAACTGTATCAAATGCAGGGAATGTCTGTGCTGTGATTCCTTTAAAATTTACCACAATATAACTACATTGGGGGGTTTCTTTTGAGGAAAAATAAGACAACAAAAGGTAGATGACACTAATGTCCTGCGCATCTGAACTTTCTAAAATACATTTTTGATGTTTAGTTATCCCAGCTAAAACTGGGGGAAAAGATGACCAAGTTGTTTTTGCATACTACGTAAATCCAGAGCAAGTCTGTTAAAAGTTAGTCCATATTTCCACTACCATATATATAGGCTTAAAATTCAGCAATTGAGTTAGAATGCACAAATTTGCAATAAGATGGTTAATTTTTCTTTGTTTGCCTAAATTATACAGGCTTCATTTTAAAATAAATACTGTTAGATGATAAATGTTTGTGGGAGTAAATGCTTAGTGTTAACTTTTTAATTGCTTAAAGCATATGGAATGATGCTGTAGGACAGGTGCGGAGAGCAGTTACCCTGCCACGATTAAATACTCAAGATCATTTTTTGTTACTTCAGTGAAATTGTATTTACACAGATCTAAATTCGATTTTTCTGTGTTTCAGTGGAAGAGTTCATCTTCTAACACTCAAAGATGTTTTCTCAAAATGTACTGCTGCTGCTTCTTATGGAATAAACGTCAAAAATGTTGTGAAGGAAAAAAAAACTTCACAGGTTCTTTGCATAGTTTCCCTACTGTAAGGGACTAAACATGCCTCCAAGTGACTCTCAGTGCTTGCTGAAGTTTTCTCAGCCAGGGAGTTTGAGCTATTGCCTTAACTCCAGCCCTCACCTGTTTTTCTATAGCTCCTGCAGAGCACCCAGCAGAATTTTACTTCCCTTGAAAGTGGACCACTGCCCTGCTGGGGCCCTGCCATATTCTAATACATCTGGAGAGTTTGGAACCAACATTTACGCAAATTTCTCTTTTTTTATCATGATTGATCCCAGCTAACGATTTTTATGACCAGTCATTTACTTTCCTGTTTTCTGACTTCCAGATGCACATTAATTTTAGAAAAGGACACTAAAGGAAAGGCACAATGCAGGTTTGGGGTGAGATAAGAAAGTATTGTAGGGTTTTGGTATAGGAAGTTGAATGCTAATCCTTTGTGACATCAGGTACTGCATTCTTTTTTTTAAGAAGCCATATGTTGTAGACAAAAATAGTGAAGACTAAACTGCGAATGCTGTAATGTTTAAGTAATCCCCTTTATTACAAACACTGCTTTTTTTCTACAGAGAGTGGTATCTTAACGGTGACTATTTAGTGCTGCTGGTGTCTGTCATCCTCATTCTTCCACTGTCCTTGCTGAAAAATTTAGGTAAGCAGTAGAGTACAATCAAAAAAAATGCATTGAAAGTACTGTTGGGGAAATGGGTTGATACCATGCTTGAGTCTTGAAGTACCAAGTAAATTAACAGCTGTCTCCAAACTTGTCTCTTGGGACTAATCAGTGTTTTAGGTAATTGGTGTTGGTCTATTTAAAAAAAAGAAAAAAGATGAAAAAAGATCAAATATCTTAAGTTACAGATGTGTTTGTGGGAAAGAAAAGGACACTAGATGTGGTAGCTAAGGAATAGGCAGGGTAGATTTACAGCAAATTTAAACAGTTAACTTTCTGTTTGTGTTCTTACCACAAAGTTTGACCTATTTTGGTCAGTAGCAAAATAGTAGAATATGGTTACTAGCTATCCTGTAACAGTCACAGGTAGGATAGGGATGCTAGCCCTGGGAAGTTAAATTTGTCTTTCAATGCAAATAGAAGTCACCTTTTGCATTTTAGATCCCAAACAGCAGAATTTTAATGCCTGGTGCTTTATCTAAAATTACTGTTACTCACATTCAATGTTACGGGCTCCCTATATGTGTAGAACTTTCAGGTCTGGGTTTTGGTTAGCAGAAAGTCAATGAATAATTAACTTGTTTCTGTGTAGACTCAGAAAACGGCAGGGATCACTGACAGTATTTTTTGTCATAATCTTACAACTTGAATAGTATTTCTGTTTACTGCACCTTAGATTTTTTTTTTTTTCTTGAACACAGGATATTTGGGCTATACCAGTGGCTTTTCTTTACTTTGCATGGTCTTCTTCCTGATTGTTGTAAGTATAATCTTGTAGACTTAAGCACATAATAAAACTGCATTTCAAAGTCAAACACTGAAAACTTGCATACAGTGCATTAGTGAAAGTAATAATAAATACATGGCTTCATTTCTAGGTAATTTGGAAGATGTTTCAGATTCCTTGTCCTATGGACAGTAACATCATGAACGTGACATTAATAAATGCAACGCTGGCACCTTTGGTAGATGAAAACATAACAAGTGATGATATGTGCAAGCCAAAATATTTCATCTTCAATTCACAGGTAACTGACTTAAAAATCAGACTGACTGTTGAAAATAATTAAGAAAGACTAAAACCACAGCAGATAAATTGAGTCATTGCTCAGTTGTAAACTTGTAATGTGCTAAGACTATCTGTTCCAGTAAAGTTAGGCACTGTATACGTTCTGTAGGCTGTTTCCACACTCGAAATACAGAGAAACTAGAGGAGCTTGAGGTGCCTGCCTGAGATGAGTGGCAACAAACATACCTCTCTTCAGCACAGCATTTCTCAAGCTTTCTGAATTAAATCAGTAAAGCATTTTAGAAAGTAGATGGAGAAGAAGATGAAGTAAAAGCATGCAAATGCTGGGGTTTGGAATACACTTCTAAGTTCACAGTCACAAAATCTTGACTGTCATGAATGCTCCCAATTCCAGTGGTCAATCTTCGTATGTGGGGAAGAAGTATGTGTAATAGCCAATGTCAAGCTATGATGGTTTAAGACAGTGAGATGCAGAACATAATTCTGAATGCAAATGCATTCAGTTCAGCGTGAATTTCAGTGAGACTTGAGAGTACTTGGTACCTCAGACTCTTCAAGTTTAAGAAAATACTAACCTGTTTTAGTTTTTGCCAAACTTTTAATTGTAAAGAATAGCTAGTCTTAGTCAAAACCAAAACCAATTCCTAAATCAAAACTGAAAAACAACACCGGTCAGGTTTTTTTGAAACTGAATTTCTAGTATCTGTTGAGATACTTCAGAAAAATACTTCTGTTTTTCAGACTGTCTATGCGGTCCCAATCCTAACGTTTTCTTTCGTCTGCCATCCTGCAATTCTTCCTATCTATGAAGAACTGAAAAGGTAAATGTTAGATATGTGACTGTAATTTCACTAAAGAAATGAAAGTAGTATAGAACAGTATGTTCTCACTTGCAGCCAAATAATGTTTCTTTTTCTCTTTTCTTACAGCCGAAGCCGTAAAAGAATGATGAATGTGTCCTATGTATCTTTCTTTGCCATGTTCCTCATGTATTTATTGGCTGCTCTCTTTGGATACCTGACATTCTATGGTGAGTGTTACCTGCTCTGATTTCGTTTAAATTCATTGATCTGCAGAACCACAGTATTAAGTTACAACTAGTAAGCATTTACTATGGGTTCTAAATATACACTGTTTGTTGGAGGTTTTTAAATACTTGTATAAACACACACACAAAAAGAAATCAGTAGTAGCATTAGGCCTAAGGCACAGGATTAAAACTGAATTAAAACAGATTGAGTGCCTCCAGTTATTCCTGTGTAAAATGGAGATATGCTTACAAGACCTCTGGAGGCTTTCCATTGATACTGCTATAATTGTAAAATTTGCTCAGGATATTGAGCAGAAACAGTTGTTTGAGCAGTATGTCAATTACATCTAATTAAAATACTGTTTTCTTAATAGGAAAAGTTGAACCAGAACTGCTTCATACCTACTCTGCTTATTTGGGTGCTGATGTTCTTCTTCTAATTGTGCGTCTTGCTGTACTTATGGCTGTGACCCTTACTGTACCTGTAGTTATTTTTCCAGTAAGTAATTTATTTTTCTAGTCTTCTATTTTTTATTTTCATTACCTGTCCTGCCACAGTCATTTACTGATTTGGCAACTCCCATTCATTTATAGAATTTTTCTCTTGATAAGCTTGATTAAATATTTCTATATTGTTAATTCAATAAATCAAATCAATAGGCAAAATTTACAAAGCAGTAAATAAAAATGCATTCAGTTATATCGTTTTCCTGGTATGGATTAACTGGGGAGGTGAAACAAATTGTCCATTTATAAAAGTACTTGCACTACTGTACTATCTGCTTATAAAAGCATGGCTTTTGTGAACATGAGTACTGGCCATTTTGGTCTGTATTGTTGAGGAGCATCCTTAGATGCTACAAAAATCACTGCTTTTTACTTGGTTTGGTGTTTTGGTTGGGTGGTTGGTTTGTTTGTTTTTAAATAAGATGGATGTTTTTCCTTGTCTTTTTCCTATGACTGTCTGTACTTCGAAAATTTAAATCACTGAAAAGTGAAACAAACCATAAACGCAGAATGACTGCTCCAGTGCAGGAAGTAAATAATAAAAAAAAAAATTAAAAAAAGAAACAAATCCCCAAAATTAAAGCAAGACAACAACAAAAAACCTTTAATTAATGCCTGTTAGCTTTTATTAAAAATTGAAGTTTGCAGGAAAACGATGTTAAAATACTGATGACAGTCACTGACTTGAACAATGAAGACTAAATTGTGTTTTGCACCTTTTTTTTCCCCTCCCTTCTTCAAAAGATCCGCAGTTCCATTACCCAGCTGCTGTGGGCAGGGAAGGAGTTTAGATGGTGGCGTCACTGTTCCATTACAGTTGCTCTTCTGGCGTTTACCAACATGCTTGTTATCTTTGTCCCTACTATTCGAGACATCTTTGGATTCATTGGTAAGCATTATCACCCCAGTTCAAGTAGTCTTTCAGGTCTCAGAAAATGCAGAAAATTTAATCTAATTATATGGATCTGTTTGTGAATATTTATTTCTGTGCTTTTTTTCAATACAGGTGCATCTGCAGCTGCCATGCTGATCTTTATACTTCCTTCTGCCTTCTATATCAAATTAGTGAAGAAGGAACCAATGAAGTCAGTGCAAAAGATTGGGGTATGTATAGGCAAATACGTAATAGTTACACCTTTTTCCTAATTGAGAGGAAGAGCTTTACATTCCTTCTTCACCATTTAAGAATTTTGAAGTCCTGGTGAAGGTAGTCAGTGAGCTGACATTTAGTGTTTTCATAGTTAACACACAGGAGTTGTACAGGTACTCGAAACAAGGAGATGCCCAGCCTAAGGCTCGATTCACTTCAGAGACTTCTCTCAAGCCCCTCAATCTCAACAACAGTTAAGAACCAGAGTTGAACAGATTACCCTTAAGAGCAATTCTAAGAGAGTCTTGTCCTTCTCCTCCTAAATTTTCTTTCAAGAATTATTGACATAATTCACACCATAAAAACTGACCACCAATTGTACGGGTCATCCTGACTGTTCTTAGTGCTCTTAGTGATCTTACATGTAGTAAGTCACATTGAAGTCAGCACAACAGCACAGCCTGACTGGTATCAACAGCTACGTTAACTTCCCTCAGCTGATGGTGAGGTCTGCTATGCTGAAAATAAATGTACTTTTTTATTTGAAAAAGGGCTGCAACTATGAGCAAAGTGTACCTATCTCCTCATCATTTACTGTGATCTCTTGTCTCTTGAACTTTGTCTCCCATGACCAATGACGTTTATGCCATAAACAGCTATGACTTTATGGGTGTAGCAGTGGAATCTGAACTACTTCTATGTTCTCTTTTTTTCAGGCTGCATTCTTCTTTTTAAGTGGTATACTTGTGATGACTGGCTGTATGACACTGATTATTCTAGACTGGACCCAGAATGTTGCATCTGATGGCCATTAACTGTCCTGGTTTAATCTCTAATACTCCACTTCAAACGCCAGTGTTCACTCAGATACCTACTGAGAATGAAAATGAGCTATTCAGCTTCCTTTAAAATGCAGATTCTTTGTTGATGGTTCTTCTGATTGTAGAATACTTGAACTCTGTCTTTAAGAAACTATTCTGCATGATGGAAGTGGATATTAACATCAAACCACATGAGTGTCTGGCTGAAGGAAGTGACAACTTTATTCCATTCCAGAGAATGGACAGAACTCTGTAGACTTTTATCAAGCCATGTTGGGCTTTCGTCATTGTTACTTGGATATTTTGTTATTTTACTTGAATGTGCCTAATGGAACCATTTGATGTGAGACAAACTTTAATTTACAGCAAAGTGTTTAAATAACCAATGAGAGAGAGAGAGAGAGAAATGCTATTATTTTTTTGTACCAAAAATTCTTATGGACCTCAAAAGCACTATTTTGACTTTAAGAAACATTTTTCTAAAAAGTATGAAAGAATTACACAGAAGAGCTCATAAAAAATACTTAATTAGTGTCCTAAATTAAATCTAATTTGCCTTTCTTTAGAGGCGTAATTAGAAGAAATTTTATTTTTTAAAATGCCTCTAATGACTGAAGCATAAAATGAACCAATTCAAGTCAAAATTCTATTAATTATAAATGCTTCTCATGAAATTCACTTAGGTCAAAGTAGAGTGAAAATAATCCTGAAAATCATTTGTCTGCTTTTTTAAGTAACCACAATTACCATAGTTCCCAAAAATGGTGTGGAAACCCAAATTTTCAAGCTTTAAAGAAAACACCCTTTGGAAGGGGTATGTTTAACAAAACCAGTTAACCTAGACATCATAAAGGTGGTGTTAACATTTCCTTCTTGAGGTACTCAATAGTGCAATTGAGTAAACAGGGTTTGGGGGCTTTTGCTTTTTGGTTGGGTTTTGGGTGGGGTTTATTTTTGTTGGTTTTTTTCCTTTTTTTTTTTTTTCTCCTGTTGTGGATACAAACTGAATGGCACTGGAGCATATGATGCCATTAATATAAACTCCTTCCTGGAGTTCTCTTTATGAATAAGGTCCATTGTCAGTTGTAGCAATATTTGTTGCATTGTTTTGTTTTGGTTTTTTTTGTCCAAACTATCTTGAAACACTCTGTAGGAAAACAAAAAGGTCCTGATGTAGTTTACTAGTTGTATGATATTCAGAAACTGTACAGTATTTCTTCAATTACTCATCCTTTTTTGGATTTTGAATTACTTGACTATTCTGTTTCTGAGTCAAATACACAAAACAACTGCACCGGTATTTCATGCTTGGTACAAACTCTCTTCACATATGCAACTGGGATTCCTCTTTCAATTTATACTGTATAGTAGTATTAAAGATAACCTCATAGGCTGGATAGTCATCTCATACTTGTTTGCTTCAGAATTAGGTAAGTTTTCTTATGAGCCCTAGCTAGCTGATGAAACAGGTGCTGTATGGTTGTTGTTAGCTGTTTTGTTTCTAGTGCATGTTTACTCTTTCATTCTTATCCCAGGTTGAAGAGAAATAACACTAGTATAACAGTGTACTTGGCTTACAGGAGGTTCTCAAACACCACAATATTGGGTACAAAAGCCTAGATGGAGATTACTAATGAAATAATCATGGCAATGTGGTCAACTGTCTTTATCTGACATGACACTTTCAAAATCTGATACACAAAGTTCCGCTCGGTCATAGTGTCAGAAGGAACAAGTAGAGGTCTGTAATTAATTGACTAAACAGTGCCTGAGATTTTTTTGCTTTTATAGAATTAATCGGGAACAAATCTAGATTGATGGTCACTCCTTGGCAGATAATGTCAATCTCTGCCCAGCCATTTAAAAATCTATGAAAAAAATTGCAGGTATTTTGTACTGCTACTTCTGCATGACTCTAAGTACCGGTCACTAAGTCTGTAGTGTAAAACCTTAATGAGAAGTTAGATTCCTCTTGTGTTGTTTGCATTGTTAGTTCAGTGGTACTCAACTGGCAATTAACGATCCTGGAGTCAGCACTGATGAAATGTCTCTTAGGTACTTCTCTGCCTCAGGTACTGTACATCCATGGCTAACTATCCCATGTTACCTGATCTCCACACAGGTGCTGAGCATCTGCCTCCTCAGTACTTTGGCAGCTTTTCTTCTTCCTCTCCACAAGTGTGTAAAGGTGGAAGAGGATTAAAATGTTGTCTACCTTTGAGCAAATTTGTAGCACATAAGGGATGAAGCGCTTCCTTTGCCAGTATTTAAAATGAGAGAAAGGAAGTGAGAAATAGCCTCCTTACCTGCAGTAACCATACAAGAGGAAGGAGGTGTAAATGAGAAGTTACTGCACACTCCTCAGTAGCCAGAGAGGAGAAAGATTTTTGTGATAACACCTCATAATGTATCATACATGTCATTTAATTCTCTGAATGTAGCGATCTCCAGATTTTACATTATGTGTTGTCTGATGACTGACTCTCCACCTGCAACAGTTGAGTTCCACTTGGCTGGGTTGATTTCCAACATACCAAATTTATTTTCCAAACCTGTCTGCATAAAGTTACCAACATGACAAACCACGCAAAAGAGCAGCTTCAGTATTAAACCACTGTTTTGTCACCTCAGTTAGACATCACTGTCTTCCATGATATTTCAGTCATAAATGTAACATGTTATTTATAAAACATTAATCCATTAAAACTAAGCCTATTTTTCAATATTTATGATAGTCTATGTACATAAATTGTATGTGTGTATATACTGTAAGTATAATGTATATAATGTAGGTTGGGGATCCAGGATTTGTGTATATATTCCTCTCTCATTACTGATTGCTACATCATTTCAAGGAGTGGTTCGTGTTGTACATCTGTGTAACAACTGTCAAAGGAAAGATTCTTCTACAGCAAAATGTAACGCTTACAAAGGTGGAAGAAATGTGTCACACCTAGGGTGTGTAAAAAAGCAAAACACTAAGATTGTATTTATTATAAATGTATATGTTGCAATAAACACAGAGTCACTTGGGTCCATAAAAAGCATCGTTCAGGTTCATGTAATACCTTTGTTCTAAAATTTACCGTGGATGTTGCAATATCCTGACCGTCGCAACTTAACAACCTCTGCGATCTAACTTACTGGTTAGGCCACCAAATGTGGACATCCTCGGGTAGCTCTCTGTACATATGTAAATACTCACTGTATGGTTAGAGGCCAACAGTCTAGCTACAGTTGTTGGCAGGGAGTGCAACACAGTTTCAATGAAACATTGTATGTTTTAACTGAAATAAATAAATAGATAATCCTAAGCAATGTTGTGGGGTTGTTTTTGTTGGGTGTTGGTTGGGGGTTTTTTGTTTGGTTGGTTTTTTGGGGGGGGGGGGGGCGGTGCTACATTTGAAGGATGTTCTTTAAAAATTAAAAGTGTCTTTAATTTCATGTATGCTTAATTGGAATTTATAAGCAGTTTTCAGGGAGGGGAGAAAAACATGGAAAAATAGCATACTACACTACAATAGTAAACACAAGTCTGAGCATTAAAGAAACATTAAATTCTGTAAGGAACTTGCATTTTGTTATTTTTGCCTTTTGTAGTACAAGACAAGACTCGTGTTAGATTTTGTGTAAGTGTAATAAGTGAGTGAATCTTGCCATAATTTTATGCCATTTTCCTGCAACTGAATCTCTAGGAGAAGAGTCACTGCTGTAAAAAATTTCAGAACTGGTGCATCTGGTTTACTTGTATTTTAGCAATTGGATACAAACCAAGTGTGGCACACCAGGTCTTTGTTCTCCAGAAATCTGCATCTATTCATATGAGTCAATACTAAGATCTGGATATGAGGTGAAACATGGTGTTACACACACAACAAAACACTATGAAAGGAATATTAAAAGAAGCATTGCTAAGTACCCTGAAATTAGGCCTCAGTTAAGGTTTCTTTAGTACATGAGTGTTGTCTTGATTTGAGCCACAAACTGCCCAGGGTGAAGGACAAAGTATTTCACCCCAAAGGAGTAAATAAAATCACTCTCACAGAATTGGAGGTTAAATGGAAAGCACTGTTAACAAAATAACCAGAAGTACAAACGATGTAAAGGCACAAAGGAAATACACAAATCAGGATCAGCCTCAGCCCAGTTCTCCACCTGGGCCTACCAGGTTGAAACCTTCCCCCTTGAAACTAGCAGAGCCCCCTAGGCCCAGTGGCACGGCAAGAAGTCAGCTTGCTGCGAAGGCAACAGGGGGCCACAGAAAAGTCACACTCCCCCACAAACCACAGGGATAACAGCAGCTGCACCTACTGGGAGAAAGGCGATAAGGAATAGGCTATGAGATCTGCATTTATAGGGATTGCAGGATTAGGGGATGGAATCACAAAAATTATGGTTTCCTGTGCCTCTCCCTGGACTGTCTAGCCCCTGGAGGACTTTTTATCTCTATGGTAGGACACTTAGTCCTCAACGTACAACAGTTGCGTAGTATTTTTCACTGGAACCCCCACTGAGCAGCGATCTTTTAAATAATGTTTTCTTTGTGTTCACAGCGTTTTATGTATTTGCTCAAAGGCCTTCTTGATGAGGGATGAATGTCCTTATTTCTCTCTAGCTGTCATTTCGGTGTCATCTCTGTGAAACACAAGTGATTGCTCAATCTCACAATGTTGGAGGCCTGCAAGAAGGTGTTGATCAACCTGCACCTCTGGGGAACTGGAGTGTAGAGAGGCAGTACTGAAGCAGACATGCGTTTGAGTCCACAATTCAATGTCCTGCACTTCCTTGTTTTGCATTGTAGCATTTGCTTATGTGCATCTGATGCATAATTGCATCAAGTTTTGAGTGGTCATTGCTCTTGACCAAAGAACCCTAAGCATCAACTGAGTGAGTTGTTTGTGCCTGGAAATGTTCATTCTCGTAACTTGCCTACCATCACACAGGAATTTCATAGCAGTAGGGAAGCCCTTCCCCTAGAACACTGTTTGACTAGTTGAACAATTAAACCCACCTCTCTGCTATCAAGCATTTCCATCAATTTAAATAATATGTGAAGTAATCATTTCTTCACACTCCAGATTCCTTCCAAGAGCTGCAGGATGAATGAGATGGTGCAATGATTAAAAAAAGGAAAAATTTTTTAAAATCGTGTTGTGACAGTGTCTAAAATCCTATGCTTTGAACTTTTTTATTCACCTTTGCTCCAGAAAAGGGATAAGCTGTCACTTCGGGTTTATTCATAATGCTGGGATCTCTGGAGTCCTCTGTGGGTGGGAGATGGCATCTTTACTTTTTTCTGGTTCCCCCGAAGTTCATCTCTTCCTTTTTGGCCTAGCTAAGTCTCCTCCATCCTAGTCACGCCTTGGCACCTCACCCCCGCCAAGTGTTCATGCAGTGGCTGGATCACATCAGGTCATGCCGTTAGATCTGATACCTGTTTGCAGGGCAGCACAGCTCCCGCTCAGTCCAGGTACTCAAGTTTCCTTTTGGAGAAACAGAGCAGGAGATGGCTGATGTACAGCCAAGTTTCAGTGCCAGAAGGAGTTAAGATGACGCGAAGGAGTTCCCCTGGTCCTGCCCCAGGAATGTAGACATCCCATCCCATCTCCAGTTCAGATCTGTGCCCAGTACCTTTCTGGTTTCAGTCTCTTGAGTGTGACACCTGCTTTCATATCCATTTCCTTCTGTCTTCTTGTGCAGCTGCCTTTGGCTGTCAAAAGTGTCAGTGCTGTCACTCTTAACTAATGACTCCATTCCCAGTTTACCGCCACCCCAGCAGCGTTACCTCTCCCAGCTCCTCTTCCAGACCACTTCCTCCACTCATCTACTACCTTTGCAGTCATATGTCTGCCCAAGTCTTGCTCCCATCCTTCCACATTCACTTTACCCAGGCACAGACAATAAAAACATTCCTTTGATTTTCCTAGCCTCTGCCCAACTGGCATCTTTATGGCCTCCCCTAAGCCTTAGTTTCTTGTTCCTTGGCCACCTCTCCAGTCCCAGCTCTCAGTAGTCCTGCATGGCCTCCTTTGGTGGCCTGGAGAAGCCCACTACCACACTCAGTTCAGGCACCTCTTGTCCATCCAGCCATTAGCCAAGTCTGCAGCCCTGATGCAGAGAACAAGGGTAACATATTCCAGGAGTCATTACACATTTACTAGGGTAAGACAACCTTTTTCCCTGATTTTATTCTCAAATGGGCCAAATCATTCATGCCCATTACTCAGAACGGAGAATGTCAGGAGAAATATCCAAAGCCAGGTAGCATTTATGAGAAAATAAATGTATTCCAGTAAGAGGTGGCATCATAAACTATGTTTGAAAATATTATTTAAATCAGAAATAAATGTTATTTTTAAATTTTCATTATTAATTACATATTTTTAATTAAAATGTTGAAAAATAAAATTAAAAAAAAAGATAAAGAGATTTTTCCAGTTACAGAACATAAATGTATAGGTAATACATGTTGGATAGATACTAACAGAATCACAGAATGTTAGAGGTTGGAAGGGACCTCCAGAGGTCATCGAGTCCTACCCCCCTGCCAAAAGCAGGATCACTTAGGGCAGTTTGCACTGGAATGCATCCAGGTGGGTTTTGAAATTCTTCAGAGAAGGAGACTCCACAGCCCCCCTGGGCAGCCTGTTCCAGTGCTCCATCACCTTCACTGTAAAGAAGTTTCTCCTCATGTTGAGGTGAAACCTTCTATGTTCAAATTTGTATCCATTGTTCCTTGTCTTATTGCTGTGCACCAAAAAGAGATTTTTCCTCTCCGCTTGACACCCACCCCTCAGATATTTATAGACATTAATGAGATCCCCTCAGTCTTCTCCAGACTAAACAACCCCAGGTGCACCTTCATAGGAGAGATGTTCAAGTCCCCTAATCAACCTTGTGGCTCTCCATTGGAGACTCTCTAGCAGATACCTGTCTCTCTTGAACTGGGAAGCCCAAAATATTCCACAATATTCCAGGTGTGGTCTCACAAGGGCAGAGATTCAGTATGGATCTTGGAAAGGAAGTGTAGCTTATAGAACCACCATTTTAGTGATCTTTACAAATCTTCTTTACATCATCTCCAAACAGCTCACATTGCAGCAAAATTAAATGGAGCCAAGTAAGGTTCTGTGGATATTCCCAAATGATCAGCAGTTATTGGGCTAACATGGTCAACCATGTGTCTACTTTTTATTAAAACAAATACTGGTTGATGAACAGACAATATTTCGCCTTCCTGCCCACTTGAGTAAAACAAAATTGTGCACTGTTAGTATCTTGGGGCTGGAACCTAGGTCACTGCAGAGAACAGACAGGCACACAAACAGGTCTCTTGAGAGGTAGTGTGGGCTGAGAGCTGACTATTGGGCATCCTGCCTTGCCTGCAGTGGGTCACTTGGAGGCCTCACTCAAACTCCCATCAAGGACCATGAAAATGATCAGGGGGCTGGAGCACCTCTGCTATGAGGACAGGCTGAGGGAGCTGGGGTTGTTCAGCCTGGAGAAGAGGAGGCTCTGGGGAGACCTAATAGCAGCCTTCCGGTACCTGAAGGCTGGAGAGGGACTGTGTACAAAGGCCTGTAGTGACAGGATGAGGGGCAATGGTTTGAAATTAGAGACAAATAGATATGGATTGGATATTAGGAAAAAGTTCTTTACAATGAGAGTAGTTGAGCACTGGAACAGGTTGCCCAGAGAGGTGGTTGAGTCCCCATTCCTGGAGATATTCAAGCTGAGGCTTGGCAAGGTTCTCTGCAGTCTGATCTAGTTGAGGATGTCCCTGCTCACTGCAGGTGACCTTTGGAGGTGCCTTCCAACCTGGGTTATTCTATGATTCTATGACTCAGGCAATTAATAAAATTGGTGATAGGCTTCCACTGCAGGCAGTACATGAGAGGTAAGACCCTGTGCAAGGGCCAAGGGAAGCAAAACAGCAGTCAAAAAGGCCACAGCAGAGCCACAATGTTGTGCAAACATGAAGAGCAGCTGCAGAGAGAAAGAACAAAGTTTCACTTCGTGTCCCTCAGCAAACAGCAGAAACCAGCAGAGAGACCCTCAGAGGACAGTTTTGAAAATAGCCACCACTAAAATATTTGCATTGCTCTTTTGACACAACAGGGGAGGCATCAGCTGTGAAACTGCTGCTCTGCAAGGGTTGCTGGACTCCAAACCAAAATGGCATATGAGAGATGTGGGGTTTTGGGGAATAAGTGAGGAAGTTGCTGAGAATACCAGCCACAGGAAACTGAGCCGTCACAAGAAGCTGTTGAAGAGCTACCAGGGGCCAGCACTGGGTGCAGGTATTTCCTGCCAGGAGCAGCAAGCCAGAAGCAGCAAGCCTGCTGCATACACCAGCAGGCCTGCAGAAATCTACCCAAAATGTCTTGGCTGCAGGAAATGATGAAATCTGCTCTAACACTGACCAGCCACTCATGGGGGACTATCTGTAGCCTTCTGCAGTAGCCCAGCTCAGAGGGGCTGCACACTTCTGCCTGTGGAGGATTTTGACACTTACCTTTTTTCCCGAAGATTAGGCGGGTCTCTGGCTTTACTGCAAATATGACATTTCTGAGCACAAATAAGACTTCTATTCTCCTAATCAGATTATTAAACCATAGGTGGCCCAAGAAACATGTTCAACTAAATGAGTCAGACCTGATGTAGTGACCGTGGTTGGGGGGACTGCAGTGCATCAGTGTCTGTGTGTATACAACGGGAATAGAGGGCACAAGGGCTCTTCTAATCTAACAGGACTTCCCTGGAAAGACTTTAAGAAGTCAGATGTGGAGATAAAGCCCACAAGCCTCTTCTTCTAAAAACCAGACAGGAACCAGTATTGATTCCCACGGCTCCATTATTTTTCATGGTTCCAGAAATGTCCAGGACTCTCCAAATTCATTTTGCACATTGTACTTCTGAAGTCTGTACTTAATGTAGTAGCTGCAGCCTTTCATGTCCACTTCTTCTGTCAGTGCATTCATTTCACATATGTTATACTTCACATACCTGGCTCCTTCAAATCTTAGGCAGTCAGCATCAACACCAAATTGATTATGAGGTGTAAATGCAGCAGCCTTTCCTTTTCAAGGATCCAGCCTCAAGTTCTGCAGTGAGCTCCTTTAAACTATCAAAGAAAATACAGGCCATGCCACCAGGTGGGTCACACTAGCATATGAGCCATGTTTCAAAACTGAGTCAGTAGTTTACAAAAGAAATGGTTTTGCTTTTTTGCTGCCACAGATTTCCAGCCATTGTGATAAGTCATATGCAGCACTTCACTACTCCAGCACTTAACAGAGCCAGTTTCCATATTGCAGTACATTTCTCAACCCATATAAACAATCCGTATCTTGGATCAACACACTGCTTATCTCCAAGTCCCAGTGGAGAAGTTCTGTGACGGTTATTATGTCTGAGCATGGCTAACTGCTAGAATATCCATCTGCCCTCCCCAGGAAGTTTTAGTTTGGCAGAGAGCACCAGTCTTCTCTTCTGCATTTTCTAGATGCAACTTGACCAAAACTAACCCTCTGAAGTATTTCCTTTCTCACTTGTGTGTGGATAGTGTGGGAAAGAATCAGATCCTATCTTTGTCACTCAGAAATTTTGGAGAACTACAAAATCCTTCTGAAAGGGCATCAAAAACTACTTGGATTGTTTATCTTATTTTTGTAAATATTGAGAAAATTTAAACCCATGGAACCTAAAATACTTCTAGAGATTTTTTTTTCCTGTCCATTCTGCTGTAATCTGAATTTAGTTGCTCATGTGATTCAGACTTTTCTCTTGCTTAACTAACTACACATGGTGCTTTCCCTGTCTGTGCACTGTGAATTATTATACACAGTCCAGTAACACAGAGATAAAAACGCAGAACTTCCTCTGCAAGATCTTTCCTACTGTCACTCTTTCTCAGACTAATGCATTGTTGCTTTTCCTTATTCACTCGACCACAGACACTCAAAACCACTCATTTTTCGAACTATCAATGTTTTCCAAACTTCTTAGGCTTTCTTTTTGGTTTTGTTGTTGTTTTGTTGGGTTTTTTTCTGTAAAGAAATGTCTTTGCTTTTAATTTGCTTTGTAGAGTTTCCTATATGATCTTCACAGAGACTGTAAAGACAAACTGATTTCAGAGACAATGTAAATAAGGCCTTTTCCACCCAGTATAGCAAATAGACTACCATACAGCATAAAATAGAGGGAATTTTTTTAAGACTCGGTGCTAAAGAAGCAGTGAGAAATATTACAATATCTTGACAGTTGAGTATGGAAGCCAACTGATGCATTGATACTGCTAAACTATGGCTTACCTTTGACACTGGAGAGCACAATTGAAAACATAGCTGCATGAAGTTTTCTCTTCATCCTCCCGCTGCAGCTCAACCATTCTTACCTGCTACCCTGCATACTGATCTGGCTTGCAAATCTTCAGGGTTTGTGCTTTTTTCCTTTAGCCAGTGTTACATCCATCAGCCCACTCACCCTGTAGCCTCCCAGAGAGCTGGCAGATGTTGAAAAATGCTGCAGGGGTGAAGGAGTGGGCAGGCTGCAAATTGGCTCTGCTGCCCAAAAGAGAAAGGTGTCCAAGATAAAAACTCAAGGGCGTGCTAATGAAAGGGATGCTTAGCCAAAAGTCCTTGCCTCAATCAGCCTCTCAAGGCTCTTGAGGTCCGCAAAAGATAGGAGTGAGAGTTGCTGGCAGCCAATTATCTTGCACAGGGCAAGGAGGCACCAACCTCAGCCAAGCACCTACTGCCATGGTGGGCTTCCAGGTCTTCCCTCAGGTCTTCTTCTCCTCCCCAGCATGCTCACAAGCAGGCCAGTGTCCTTGAGGGCTCCTGCAAGCATGAGAGAAGACACAGGCAATGACTACTGTTTTGGAGTTGGTAATGTGGCTTGCTGAAGCTGCAAGCCACAGGGGAAGAAAGTAAGCCAGAAGAAACACAGGAATTAAGAAAGGCCTGGAAAGGAACAACAAAAAAAGAGAATAAATTCATGATTGTGAAGAAGAGAGAAAGTAGACCTGGTCAAAAATGAGAAGGGAGATAAAAAGAATGTCTGTGTAGAACATGAGAAATCCCAAAGTGATTTCATGATTGTTTGCCTCCTTGCTTTCCCTGAACAGGCAGGGAGGAGAGACTTTGCGTGAAGCGCTGAACATCAGCCAGCCCAGCCTCATAAAAAAAGTCAGTTAATAAATATCTCAATCATTTTAAATTATTTTGAAATCATGTGAAAAAAGGTTGGAAAAAAACCACACATATT
Organism: Indicator indicator; assembly: GCF_027791375.1. Classification (NCBI taxonomy): domain Eukaryota; kingdom Metazoa; phylum Chordata; class Aves; order Piciformes; family Indicatoridae; genus Indicator; species Indicator indicator. Next base: position 40,032,741 of record NC_072012.1, on the reverse strand, counting down.
GACAGTCTCAAAGGGAAACATGAGTCATTACTTAACTCTTGTTACTTAGTGCCCACAAGGCTGTCTTCTATCCCACTGGCACATTAACATAAATAATAAAATAAATCACAATGAGCCGGAACTCTTTCCTGCTGACTGTGAGCAATTACTGGCATTTATCTGCTCCGTGAAACCAAAGAGATAGTTCATCCAAGTGGCATGGAGGTCTGGATCACCATCTGAACACAGAGCTTTTAGAGTGGATAAGTATTAGAAACAAGCCAAAAAGGAACGAGTAAATTTTTTCAGATTCCCCTTGTTTCTGACTCTTATCCAAAGATACACAAATCTCTCCTTGTCATAGTTTTCAAGCTGACAACGAGTAAACTCATCCTAGAAAACAAAGGAGCACTGGCTCCTGGCATGACAAAACATCCCAGGACAGCCAAGAAGTGGTGGGAAGCAACAGCTGATGTAGCAGCCGTGGCCCTTGCAATGGCCATGCAGCAGCTGTGGCCGGTGCAAAAGCTAGTGTAGCCCTGCAACAACCATTTCAGAACAAACTGCCAGCAGCTCATTCCTCCTTCTAAACAGGCACACATCAAACACACAGGCACATGTATGCCCCTCTCCAGGAAAATACTCTCAGGTTATGGAAAGCTTTTGCAGTGATGAGCTTTGGTGCTACAAATACAAGATATACAAGTTACTCCCCACAGAAATGGTCAGCCTCATTCACAGTCCTGAGGGACCTCGGGTTTGTCACCCCCCCCATAGGCCATCAATGCTGTATGCTTTTCTAATCACAGTCAATTAAAATGTTAGGAAACACAAGGATCACATTAAAATTGCAAAGTCACAAACTAGGTTCTGGCCTTGGTTAGTAAATTCACTTCCTGAAGATAAATCAACAGAAAATGGTAGGTTGGATGCAATTTTCCAGGAACAAGACAGGAAGGAAGAGAGGGTATTTTCTTCTGCCCAAGAGAGATTGATGGTGATATTCATATTTGAAGGGAGGAATTTGCCTTGACTCACAGGAAATACCTTTGTTCTCAGCAATTTAAAAACAGCCTTTGTGGAAAAAAAAAGTGGCCTGAGCTATGCCTGTAGTTCAAGGAAGAATAACTTTGCCTGTTGCAAATAAGAAGGTGAAGAAGTATTTTAATGGAATTGGAGAACATTTTCATTTTTCTTTATAGCAAGCTGCACCAAAGGCAGTTGACAGTGATGAATTATTATAAAGAGCGTAGAAACACAGAATTTGAAAGACATTTAGATTTTGAATAATTAAGAAGGGTTATGTTGCTGTTGTCAAGCTGTTCACTTATCTAGAAGACACCAAAATAGAGAAATTCTTTGCTCTGAAGAGATTTCAGCCATAACAGTGGTGATCTCACCCATAATGCTGGTACTAGCTGTCATATATTTACTCCAGCTCATATTGTTCTAAGCCTGCCACAAACTTAACAAGGATTAATTGAGAAAATAACAGAAACAGAGTTGAAAATCCCCTCCAAAACCCACTGAAGGGACTCACTCAACTTCTAATCAACTTGACCAGGGCTTGTTCAAAACATCTTCAAACCTGACAGCATCATTATGACAGTCTCAGTGTTGGGTTTTTTTTTATGGAATGTAAACATTTATACTCCAAGCACAATGGTGGTGCTGGAGAGGAATATCATCACTTGAAATGGGACCAGAACTTAAAGGCAAAGTTTACATTAACTGGACTGTGATTGAGGCTCTGGGAATCCAAATTAAGTATACGTTTTAAGCAGCTTGAATGGTCTGACTAACTTTAAAACTCATTTTAAAACAGTTTTGGGCTTGAGCCTAAAATAAGTTATTTCTGTACTCAGGTCCTTCTATGAGGAATTAATCTGGGAACTGAAAAGAGAATGTGGAATTCAAACTTCTCACCCAAACAAGCAAATACCTCAGGCATGTGCTGAGAAAGGTGAGAGGGAAAAGCCCAGCAGCACGAGAAGGGTTACCCCAACTCCAGGGCCTGCTGTTGATACCTAGTGGTGGTACAAATTGTGCCTCGATCCTTACCAAAACTCTTCCCATGGTAATTTCCATTTCGAGGCCAAAACTCCTGCATGTATTTCATAGTGTTGGATGTGGCATTTGGAAAAGAGGGTATGGTGTCTGCATGGTCAGGCAGGCCAGTGGTGGTAAAACAAGATGTGTTTCTGCGATGAATTTACCAGGTATTTGGCCTTTGCATGAACCGCCTTTTCAGTTTTATGAGCTCTTAAAATATTCCCAGACATTGCTCCAACTGTACCACTCAAGGAACTTCTCAGATGATGGACATGAAGGTATTTCCAGGAAAGCACAGCCACTTTTACAAGGAAACTTCTCAGCAGGGAGTTAGAAAGTTAAAGAGAACCAAAGAGAACCACCTCAACATGGCTGCTATGTGAATATCTGATAAAAAAACTGGTGTCACCCTGCAGCCACTACCACCCTGTGCAAGTGTCTGCACACAAAGCGGCCACTGAGTGGGAAGGCTGCATGCACCAAGGCCTCCCTGAGCCCCTAGTGTAGGCTGGCAAAGCCATCATTATCTGTTGGGCAACCTAGACTAGTGGAAAGTGTCCCTGCCCATGGCAGGGGGGTTGGAACTAGATGATCCTTGAGGTCCCTTCCAACCCTGACATTTCTGTGATTCTGTCATATGACAGCACACAGAACAATATTGCTCTGTTTCCCTCCAGCTGACTAATTACAGGCTAACCCCATACCTCGGAGAAAATTAGGACAATTCCTGTCTGATGCTGCTAAGTAACTGAGTTTTTAAAAGCAACTATTTCCTTTAAATTAATTTTTCATCTTCCTCTTGTTACAAATATTTTTTCATTCTGCTGTGATATAAGACCTTTTAGCATTATTGTCTATTAATTTTCTTATGCAGGAGGCACTGTCCTGATGCACTCTATAAATCCTTAAAGAGGATCAAATGGAAAAAAAATTAAAATATTCAAATTTCAGAGTTATTAGAATCCTCTTGAGGATGCTTTTCTAGTTTTCCATTTCCTGTCAGAATTTGATTTGACAAACAAATCTGACATACACCAACCCTGATCACATCTTGCTATTAATTTTATATTTAGACTTATAAGGATGGTTTTGCTTGGGATTATCAGAACTTCAGCTGCTCATTTCTTTAACTCTGGACTCTGAAAAAAGCTCTGCAAGGAAAGCATATCTGAGGACAACACCACAAGAGATCAATAAAAGTATTACATGTCATAGCAAATTTCTATTAAAGACAAAGCATTTCCCACTTCTCTGAAATATGTACACCTAGCTCCTGGAACAGTAAAATTAAAAGAGAAAAAATGATGTATCAAAAAAACCCCCAAAAAGTTGTATATCAAAACTGATGTAGAAAACAGAAATAAACTAAATTTTCAAGCTGTCCATCGAAGAACTAACATTGAAACCTTTCTATACATCTTAAACAGGACTGCAGAAAAACTGCAGTATAAGAGAGGAGCACATATTCTCAGAAAAGTCCATTACAAAACCTGGAGTTTCCTACTGAGAATAATGATTTCATTCTGTTATTTACCTCTGTGAACTTTGTTACAAGAAGGTATTGTTTCCTTCACATGATGTAAAATGAAGAAAGGGAATATGCTGTCACATATCAGAGCAAGTTGTAGTCAGGGAATATTTATATCGATAGACACAGTATTATGTACTCAAAAAGGTGTGAGGACATAAACAAGACAAGTTTTGTAAGTAAAGATCGCATCTTTTATTAGGTGAAGTAGAATAATTTTTAAAATAACAATTATTATTATTTTAAAAGCTCTTGTGGAGGCCTAAAATAGAAGCAGCATACTTTGCTATGAAACCAAGTTTCACTGCACAAAAGAATCTGCTCCTTTCCCAGTCTTCCATCAGGCAGATGATGCATTACCCCTTTCCACACTTCAGGTGATAAATTTATCAAACCTATCCATTTTGCTGCACAAAATACCATCAACCCTTTCTATCAGGTGGCCCAATTTATATACAGTCTAGATTAGAGAAGCTTTCTTCCACTTCTACCAAGCTTTGAAGTTTGCCCCCTACATCTTACCTGAAGAAGGCTGGGTGTGCTCAAAAGGTTGCTTTACTCAGCATACAGACCTTGGCTTGTCACTGTGTGTTAGTTCACATCATCTGCATGAGGTGTCCTGGGTCATTGCCATCCCACACAATGTACTAACACAGGATAACCCAAATTAACAGGAACCAGAGGGCAAGTTTTACTGCAGAAACATGACAGTTCAAGTGTAGGCATAACAATATTAAGAGCCTTGTGTCACTGGCATAGGACAGAATAAATACATCTACAGTAAGAACTAATTTCTTAGTGAAAATCACAGGCTTGTGAATGAAATATTAATTCATTCTGCATGACACAATATTTTTAGGCTGGATAAATGCAGCAGGGAGCGATCATTTTTGTTAGTCAAATATGTTCCAAGAGCAGCTCAAGGCTAGATTGAAAAGTTGTTTTAAAAATGTTTTATTTTGTTCTCCAAATGTTCAGCATTTGGAGCGCACATAAATGAATATCCATACTTAAGCAGCCCTGAATGGACCACCTAGGTTTTGCATATTGTCACCAAGATGAGGAAGGGTATGGTGTGTGCTTGCTGTCACTGTGTCCCATCAGGCATACATAGAGTGAGGTCTGGATCAGCTTGGCAACCCCAGAGGACTGGGCAAGGCAGGTGAGCTGGCAGATGGGTATTTTAATTAGCAAAGTGTTAGGTCCTGACACTAATGGAAAGAGAAAGTGTTGCCTGCCCTTAACTAATGACATTGGTGCTCCACCCTTTCCACAACACAAAATGATAGAGTGTTATATATAATATAACCTAGCCTTAATAAAGGGAAAAAAGGTAAGGAAAAAAACAGCAATTTGAGTCCAGAAATTTTCCACACATGAAATTAAAATTATGAGGAAAAATCCTTCCATTTTTATCATTTCCAATGCAGCACTGTTGTGTGCAAAAGGTCTGAAGAAGGCGGCCTTTGGTTGTGTCATCATCCTCTTCACATTGCACAGCTCATCAACTCTGTTGTCACAGCATTTTCAGGCAATTGATTACCTGGTTAGGAAACACAACTTAATGAGTCATGAGCATCAATGTTTGTTGTGAGTGGCACATGTTTGTTTAATCCTCGTGAGGAGTCAAATCAAAAGCATCAGTAGCCATTTCAAACTAGATGAACGTCACAGAAAAGCAAATAGCTTTATATATGTAGTACTACACACTGGCACTGAACCCTCCTGCATGCAAACCAAAAGGCAAACAAGAAATGAATGCTTGTGCCCATAAAGACTGCGTAGCTGTGAAATTGAAAGCAAATATTTGCTCCCCTTTAAAAAAAATGCTCAGATTGTAATAATGGCACAGAGCTGCAAGCTTCAAGAGCTTCTTGATCATTTATGGATACTGCCTCTCCTCCTGCTGAATGTTTACTGTGAGTGGGGCAAGGTTCCCAGAAATTTATATCAGTCACTCCCCTGGTTAAATTCAGAATATTTTCAAACAGAATTATGCAAGTGAAACAAGTTATGATATACCATAAATTCAGTTTCTTTCTTCCCTGTACATAAGGCTGCTGATTTTGTTCGGGTTTTTCTCACTTCGGGTGGTGGGCATGCCCAGAAGCCTGATCACTCTTCCATTTACAGTCCTGATTTGGGTTTCTTAAAGCCACAGTCAAAATCGTGGCATTTCTGATGCCAAGCCTGCTCCAGACAATAGGCAGTTTAGGAGAATTCGTGGGGCTGGATTTGTCCTGTCAGCCAGGAAGACAGGAGGAGGTGAGTCTGTGGCTGAGTTCAGCTACTAGCAGTGGATCTGTCACTCAGTACCTGGGTTTTCCACACCTCTCATCTTTGCATTAAACCATAAGCTTTCCTGCAAAAAAAGAACAGAGTGCAAAACCTCCCCAAAATCTCAGAACTGTTTCATTTACCTGGGACAAGAATTAATGTGGGTTTATAATCCAGAGAGCCATGTAGCTCTGGTAGGGCTGTGCTTCCCACTGCAGGGCTCAGGGCAAACTTCAGTGCTCCTTCCAGACTGTTGTCTGAAGTGTCCTTTCTTGGCCTTACCAGAGGTTTGCATCATCTGCTACTTCACCTGTAATTTCAGGCAGCCTCATTAAGTCCAGCAACACTATGACCCTGCTCTGGTCCCCATTACTCTGGTCCCCATTACTCTGGTCCTGCCCCTGCTACCTCCAGCACAGACATGCCCCTACTGAGGCTGCCTGGGTCCAAAACCTGCCTGGTGAAAATAAACAACCCAGGCTGGGAATCAGACAAGGAGGAGTGTGAGAAAAAGTCCCTTGTGCAGCGGTGGGAAGCTAGGTCTCAAACAAGTTCTTGTAGACAGTCCACACAGATTAAAACTGCTAGTACAGACTTTTGGGCAACAAAGCCACCTGTACACCTGCCTCTACACTGGCCCTGCTGGGAACTTATCTGAGCTCAGGGCCTGGAGAGTTGTTCTTAACCTTGACATGTGCCCCAGCCTGGCTTAAAACAAAAGACATGTCTGTGCCACCACAGCCTGTGACAGAGATGTGCTCCTCCCCAGACTGCTGCTTATCCCTGAATCCTTGTAACTTCTGAGCACTTATTTGCATCATTGTGTCCTGGTCTCCCCATTATGGATCAAATTCAGGGAAGTGTTTCAGACCAGGCTATATTTTGTGCATGTGTCTATCTTCATTAATTTTAACAAGCTTCCAATTAGCCCTTACAGTGCCTGAGATTGCCCAAGACACAAGATCCCGCAGCCCCTCACCACAGAGAGTGAGGCAGTGTGATGACCTCCGCAAAACCAGCACCACAACCCTTTCTGAAAACAGCATTTTTAGATGTTGTTTGTTTGGGTTTTTTTAAAGCATCTACAACCTGAACCAGGTAGCATTTGCAATGATCATGAATATTTCAGAACACATTTACAAAATGCACTTACTCCTTCCCTTTCTAATTGCATTAGGCCATAATGGTAATAGTGAAAACATACTGAGTCAGGCAGCATCACATATGCTGGTCCATAACATTTCCAGTGCAACCTTAGTACTGGAGTGCACAAAATTTGCAAGCTATGATTTGCTGCCAAGGCAAGGCTTTGGGATGAGATTGTTTTCTAAATGGCCCTTTTGGACTAAGAATACCCTAAAAAAGTGCAGTCAAGTTCAGGAGTCAAATACAAATTCTAAACCCACTTGCAGGGATTTTTAAATGTATTATAAGAGATACAGTTGACATCTGCTAACATATAATATACACTATATATTTATGTGTAAATTTTTGCTATCAAACAGTACCATATATCAATTTAGATATTCCACATATTGTAATGTATCTTCTGCCTTCAAGTTACCCAAAGCTTTATGCACTAGGCCTACTGGTAAAGCATGTGTGTACTCTGATCCTGTAAGATTTTTTTCTATTACCCCTTATCTCAGAGTAATTCCTTTTAAACAAACTTTTAGACACGGGTCTTAGAAATTTTATTGTACTTTTCCCCTGATGTGGCTTTGTTAAAATGTTACCTGTTTTCCTCATCTTCTGATTTAGCGATCTGAAACAGATGAAAAACAAGAGAAACTTGTAGCCGAGATAAAGCATTTGGAAACAAAACTACTGAATCCCTTTGCTGGTATGAAGAGGTTCTAACAAAGTTTGAGCTGTGTATGTTCCAATGATTATAATTTTACTGTTTCCTGTAAGAATGTGCACAATTAGTTTTACACATTGCTAAGTGAACAGCATCTTCCACTGTAACAGTGTGAGAGCTGAAATCCCCCTCTCACACTGACAATGACCAGGCTAGCTCAGTCTGGAAGCAAATGAAAGCTGTATTTACAAGCAAATCTACAATCTATGATGAAATGCAATGAATATGTACAAATATACACTATTCACAACATTCACAAATATGTACAATCAGCAGAAAAGCACAACCAAGCCGCCTTTGCTTCCCCCAAGGGCCCCCCCCCAGCCAGAAGGAATCCCACCAGGTCCCCCTGACAGAAGGCAGAGAGTCAAGAAGCAGAGAGGCTGTTAGACTTAGCTTGTCAAGGTCAGTGTGTTATCTTCAGCCAGAAAAGAAGAAGCAGGCAGACAGAAGCTGAGCAAGCTGAGGTTGCCCAACTCCCTGACCTTGTTTTGAGTAGAGATTCTTAAACATTTCTATCTCTCCAATGGAAGTGTTTAGAATAATCATAATATTGCTTTCTTATACACAATAGTGATTTATTTACATTCTTTCACTTTCTCTGCTCAAACTTTGTGAAGAAAAATTAAAAAGACAGTCTCAAACCATCACATCCACTAGCCTGCATTTACCAGAAGAGGCTGTAGGACAAGTGTTGACCTGGGTGTTCAACTTCCAGTCATACCATATGTCCAACATAGGTGCTATAGACATGTAAACTCAGATAGCAGAGGGATGTAAGCCCACAATTCTTCACTGCATTTTAGGTGGGATGCTGGAACACAATAAAATAAATGTTGGTAAGGAGCAGGTTCAGCTTTCCATTTCCAAAAATTTCAGGAGCACACATGAGGGCAAACCTACCTCTGTAGAAGCATGTATTAATAATTAAGGCAGGCACTTAAGGTCTTTTAAGAAGTCTTTTCTCTTGTAATACTGTGCTCCTGTCATTAATATGACCACACAGAACTTCCTGGTTATTGTACAAAGAGTGGAACTGCCTTGGGAAAGAATACATGCAGAGGTCTCCAGCTGGTGGCAGTGAGCAGTCTTGTTTTGCATGCAAAATCTACAGCAGCAGGACTTGCATGGAAGACTCTTCCACCCTAAAGAAATACAGCAGAAGGTGTTTTCCTTGTAGGATCCCATCAAGGACATTAAAGGAAAGGGTAGCAAATCTTGAGCTACCTAGTCTTGCTCCACCATTTGACAGTAATCCTAAATAAGTAATGCATTTTCTCATTCCTCCTCCTCCATGTCTTCAATTTGCAATGGGACTAATAATATTTTCTCCTTGTAGAAAAATAGTAGAAGGATCTTAGATGAAAATCACTGTGTAAGTTCAAAATACTTATCATAATCAATAATTCTACAATATGACAGACTCTTCAATCAAGTGCACTTTTAAAAAAATGTGCTTTGAAGATAATTTCCCAAAGATTATCCTTGAAATCAGAGGATTCAGGTATGGAGTACTTAAGTAGATTGCAGACATGCATGCCATTTCTAGTCCTGTAATTAGGCAACAGAGCAGATTTAATCACTTCATTACTGTAATGACAGCTGCTACACGAAGCCCAAAACCAGAGAGAGAAATAGGTTACTGCACAGGTACCTCAGAATGTTTTTTAAGCACGACTGCTAGCAGAGCTGTCTGCTATTTGTGTTTTTGCCTTATTTGCAGCTTCAGCTCAATAGCATGTCAGGGAGGTGTGGCTGGCATTGACCAGCTCTGTGCCACAAGGGAGCCTCTGGGGAAGCAGCCACCCCAGCAAGCTCTGGAGACTTCCCTGTCTCAAGCAGATCAGGAAGTTTTACTATATTTAAAACATGAAGTTCCAGTTAGCTTAATTTTATCTGTTCAGTGTTTTTTTTTTTTTCCACAGAGCCTGACTCCTCCATAAACACATTATTAAATGCATGCACATTTAATAGCCATGGAACACAGACACAGAGCACTGCTTTCGCCTACAGCACGTTCAGTCTCTAGGGGAGGACTTTCACAGAATACATGATACCCAAAGCCTTGTAAATTATGGATTAAATTTTGCTCTCACTGATTTCATTTAGGTTTAATGAAAATGGAATTTGTTTGCATTTTAGAGAACTGCAAAAGCCAATGTAAATAGCAGAGGAACAATGGGATGGGTAGCAGGCACCTCATTAGGCACCTGCCTGGTCTTACAGATATGTTAACAAGCTCAGCTTTTAAATAAACTTACTATTTTTGCTGCATTTCAGCCATGCTTCCCGACATGCCCTTGGGAATGTCAATAGCTTTACTTTGATTTATCCTTTCAAAAAATATTAGCCATCAAGATGCTCTTAAAGGACTTCATTTTGAGCTAGCCCCCTTACTCCTTGACTGTGAATTTGTGTGTTAAGGTAATCTTTATTGGTTGCTTGCTGGCTGTTTACAGTGAGTTCATAATTTTACCATCATCCTCAAAAGCTGATTAAAGGGAAATTGTCAAAAATATGAATTCACTCTTTTTTTTTTTCTTTCCAAATTCACTTATTTCATGATGTTTCATGATCCCATAACTTCTCCAGGATACATTATTGTTAGATTATAATAAGGTCAGTACATGAAGCCTGCATACTTACAGATTAGCATCTAATTTCATATACAGTCAGGTAAATGAGCACTCTGATTTCTGGATGTACTAAGTTCCCTCAGCTCCCAAGAATTTAAGCAGCAGAAAGAGATGCTTAGCAACTTTGAGTGCTTCTAATTATATAGATTGAGACACATAGTATTGGCACCCAAACACTGAATTACAGCTTCATATTTCATACTTATCCATATTCTTTTATTATATATATATATATATATCTTTTAATTTAACTTTTTAACAGAGGAGAATTCAATTACTGGGCTGTGAGCTAGCAGGCCTGTCCTGAATTAAAGAAATTATCTTTAGTATGATTTAATTTGCAATAGTTATCAATTATTTCGTGTTCCTAGATGCATTCCATCTTCCATTGCCATGCCATATGCTGGGACTAGAAGTTACAAATTTCCAGGACCATTTCAGCATAGCAACTACTATCCCTCAAAACTCTGAGGAATATTGCTATCCCCTGAGCAAGACTTTAAAGTCACTCTATACAAACGGAATGGAAAAAAAAATCCTTTTCTGGAGAAAAGGAGAGAGGACCTCCTCTTTGTGCTGTAATACAAGTAGGTATATGGTTAAAACAAAGTCTGAATCTATTCATTTCAGAAAGATCAAAGTTTTATTGTCTACTCAGACCATATACATTAGTCAGTAGCACTATAAATTGGTGGTAAGAAGCAACACTTTAAAAGTGATTTAAAAAAGAGTACTTCGTTATACACACGTTTAAAATGTGTTTAAATTAAGATTTTACTATCACTACAGGCATATCTCATACTTTTAAATTTCTTTGGTTTAGACATTGCTATTTCCTTAGTCTCATGTAAGTTTGAAACCTTTGTATTGCAACAGAACGTTCATTCTGACTACATGAAAGAGCTAGAGGAGGTGATTAGAAGGTAAGGAGGAAAAGCACAACTACCTGGTTTGTTGCATGAATTCCTGAATCTAAAGAGGAAAAGCAGAGGAGAACTCCTCCTATTAAACCAAGATTAGTCATTGTAGCTGTATACCAAACTTCGGTCAGGAAACCAACAAACGATAACATCTCATGATCAGAGAGTCACAGACATGCATGCAAGATTTCACAGCCCTTGAAAACTGATTGTCTGAACATGCAGAGTTGGAGGCGGCTGAACACATGTTCAAACACACCCGATGCTATCAGTGTTCACAAAATGTGTGACAAGTGTGGGCAGTTCTCAGAGTATCGTGCAAGACCAGTCATGTACACATCGTACATTATGCATCATAAGTAGTCAGTGATGTTTTCCCTTGCTCAGCTGCTAGGCAAAATATCCATCTCAGCTAATGTCACATAATCAACATCAGATCCTGCTAGAACCAGAAGGCTTTTAACGTGGCAGTAGATTTCCAAGAAACCTTTATCTTCATCTGATAGCAAATCCTGGTATTACAGGCTAGAGAAGTTATAGACACTTGTTGAAAAATTTACTTTATTTCCAAGAAGAAAGTTGCACTGGGCCCTGCAATAGTTCACTGTACCGTCCTGGAAGAGTTCATCTACCTCAGTGGGCCCCAAGGTGTGTTTGGGCTTGAACTACTCTGAGCCCAAGGAGGTACCAGCCCTTTGTTCCTCCTTGCAGCACATCTGCAACACTCTGAGTACTCAGGCTCTATGAAGCCTTTTTGGGAAGAGGATCTCACTGTCTACTTCCTAAACGAGGACCAGTACTGCCCCCTCCTGTGAACAGCCCCATAGCTTAGATGCTGCCTTATCAAACCCTAGCTTTGGGGTTCTCTGCAGCAAAACCAGCCCACCAAGTACAAAACAAAACAAAACAAACAACCCCGCAAACAAACAAAAAAACCCAAACAAAAATAAAATAATAAAAAAAACAACCCAGGAGTCTATCTGCATTTTAGTTCAATTTGCACAGGATTTAGATATAGTACTGAGGTGCAAAAATAGCTATTGCCTACACCCCGTGCTTTATCATCACTCTTGGTTGTTCCTGAAGGGCAATCAGAGACTTCAAAGATGCTCAAGGTCATTTTCTGGCAGCAAGTAGTTTCTCTGCCAGACACAAGTGTTTCTCCTTCAGATGGCTTTCCACTTTGGATCTGTTCTCTTCTATTCAGTGCTCTTTCACACAAGCACTAGTACATAAGTTCAAACGTGCCAATGATGGATGTACTAAAACAGAGGTGAAGAGAACTCAGTAAGCATCTCCAGTTCCCTCTATGAGGATTGGCATGCCAGCCATGAATCTCCCCAACCCAGGTTCCAGCAACTGCTTTCCCCTGGGCTGTAGCCATGTATTTGCCCAAGGGTAAAATATTTGAATGGGTAATCATCCAAGTTTAATGACCCTCTGTCATTAGCTTTCTGCCAGGTGCAATAATTGTGCTCAGAATCTCTTGTTGTCTTCACTGCAATTTGGAAGCAAAAAACAACAGAGGCCAACCTTGACCCACTTTCAACAAAATGCACTCAAAGAAGATTCAGAAACTGTACACAGAGAAGCTTGCCAAATGATCACATGTATGATAGTTTAGTCAACTGAAGAAATATTTGTTGTCTTTTGATTTAAGTTTGCTTTTATTATGTAGGTATAGTTTTTGTTGCATACCCACAGATTCTATTATGGTTTAAGTTAGTCTGTAAACATAAATTCTTGAAGGACAGTTCAGAAGGGAATTTTCCAGGCTCTGGAAGAACATTGCACTTCAGAGTGTTGTTCTGAAAATGAATGTTGCTGTTGATGCATTTTAGGCAGCCGAAATATAATCTAAAGAACATTTGGAAGTTGCAAGTCTGAACAAAAAGAGGGAATGGTGTTATCATAAACAGAGAAAAGCTCAGGGCTATTTCAGAGAAGAGAATCCATTTTGACTAGATAAAAGTTCATTGAAAGACATCCAAGAAGAGAAATGCCAGTTCTAGATGGACAGGAGGAAGAAAAACACTGGGCCTGAAATATACGAGAAAATTCTTGAACCTTCAGTATATCTGAAAACAGATATAAGAACAGGATTATATGTGAAAAGGATAAAGAGAAAAGCCCAGGGGAGTAAATAAGTTAAATAAGAAGTGAATGGCACAAAAAAATATTGAAAAAGGTATACAAGAAATCATAAAACCTAGAACTAGAAGATGGTGATCATGAGCATGGACGTTTAACAGCGTATCAAGGCAGACAGAACCAACAGTGCTAAAAAATCAGCAAGATATTGAAAGCAAGAGTGCAGAAATTTGAAACACTAAAAGCGCAAGGTAAACCAGTTTTCATTTCTGAGAAGTGCTATCATTTTGTGGAGTTGTGAAAAGATATGCCAAAAAGATCTTTTTTTCCAAATTTTGTGAAAATAATTACTTTGGTTCTAATAATCTAACATCTTTGTCAGTGATATGGACAGTGGGATTGAGTGCAAGTTTTCTGGTGGCACCAAGCTGTGTGGTGTGGTCAACATGCTGCAGGGAAGGGATGCCATCCAGAAGGACCTTGACAGGCTGGAGAGGTGGGCCTGTGCCAACCTTATGAAGTTCAACAGGGCAAAGCACAAGGTCCTGCATCTGGGTCAGGGCAATCACAAGCACAAATACAGGCCAGGTGATGAGTGGATTGAAAGCAGCCCTACAGAGAAGGTTTTAGAGGTGCTGATTGAGTATGAAGCACTTGACATGAGCCAGCAATGTGCTCTGGCAGCCCAAAAGCCAACTGTACCCTGGGCTGCTTCAAAAGATGCATGGCCGGAAGGTCAAGAGAGGTGATTGTGACCCTCTCTTCAGCTCTTTTGAGACCCCCACTGGAGTACTATGTCCAGTTCTGGAGCCTCCAACACAAGAGAGACATGGATCTGTTGGAGAGGGTCCAGAGGGTGGCCACAAAGATGACTGAAAGGCTGGAGGACCTCTCCTGTGAGGACAGGCTGAGTGAGTTGAGTCTGTTCATCCTGGAAAAAAGAAGGCTCCAGGAAGACCTTATAAAGGTCTTCCAATACCTGAAAGGAGCCTTTACAAGGAAGGCTGAAGAGGGACTATTTATAAGGGCATATGGTGACAGGATAAGGGCCAACAGTTTAAAACTAGAAGGGAGTAGATTTAGATTAGGCATTAGGAAGAAGTTCTTCACTATGAGGGTGGTGAGACAGGAGTAGGTTGCCTGGAGAAGTTGTGGATGCCTCATACCTGGAAGCATTGAAGACCAGGCTGGATGAGGCTTTGAGCAACCTGGTCTAGGAGAAGGTGTCCTTGCCTGTGGCAGGGGGGCTGGAACTAAATGGTCTTTAAGGTCCTTTCCACATGCATGACAAGGTAAGATCAAATTATCTGTGAGGTAGAAAATGCCTGCCTTTACAGGTATAAATAGATGGTAGTAACAGGAAGCATCAAATCAATAACCATTTAATTGATAGTCATTCTGATACAGGTTTTGTTTCAAAGAAACGAAGTAGTTTCTTCTTACTCCCTATAATACCACCTGATCATGTCTACTATGTAGTATTCAGTAATTTGAGGGGGAGGTTGATTGTCAGTTTAAGAGAAGTAAGTCTAATTGAGTAAGAGTGACTTACAAATACTTTCTTCTCTGCTTTGGAGCATGGTGCCTTGCACATCAGACTGGACGAAGAGAAGTCCTTGGCTTAGAATCCAGCTCCTCGTTTTTTGTTGATCTGAAATTTCTTTGAGGCTGCAGAGCGTGCTTGTGTGAGCCCCAGAGAGTTTTATTCACTAAAGGAAGTATTGAAAGTGTAGCCCTTTGCTTAATGACTTTGGGCAGCTAGCTCTTCTCTAGCTTCACTCTTGTTACTGGGATGATACGGCTCTTCACCTAGAGGGGTGTGATGGGTATTAATTAAATTACTCTTTGACAGCACTTCATATTCAAAGAACTACCCCAGTGAAAAACAAACAAGCAAGCAGAACCCCAACAACAACACAGTACAAGCACCAGAGCAGGAATCCAACCTGGACGTGCAAAGATGGTAATTTGAAAACCACAGTTCTTCATGTGTGTCATCTGGGTTTTTGGCTTGACATTTAGGAGACCTGGTAGGGGAACTTCCAGTGCAAACACCTCAAGTTCCTGCTGGCAGCACTGCCGTGAGAGCTTCCCAGAAGCTGTCTCCTCTCTCTGGAGGGCAACAGCAAACCTCCCCCAAACCTGCACGCTCCAGCAACCTTTCACTCTTTGCCTTGAGATATCCTGTGCATCGCATGGGCTGTGCCCTCAAACTGTCAGCTGCAATGCCACCTTGCTTCAGGTTTGTTCTTTAAAAGTGGGTTTTGCAAGCCAAAAAGCTCATATAGTGCTTTCTAGAGATTAGTATGGAAATAACAAGCTACAGCAAATCCTCTGGGCATCAAATCCCCCCTGGTATCTGAAAAGCGTGTCTTGCCCCAGTTGGAAACGCTCTGACCTCTCACACAAATGGCAGCATTTTCAGTATATACATTTTGCATGACGAAACAGGAAATTGGGTAACGTGATGGTGCCAGATCTTCCGTGGCCATTTCAGGGAAAACGGCACAAAAAAAAAAAAGCCTGTCGGCCAGGAGGGATTCTGGCGTGGGCAAGCCGTGGTGTAAAAAAAGAGAGAGAAAATTGTTTTTTCTGTTGTTGTTGTTTTAAAAAGACTTTTGAAATGTTTTATTTAAAAATAAAGGTGCTGAACGAAGGTGCGGCCGGGCAGCGGGGTGGGAGTGCCAGGGAACAGGGTGGTGCCGGGGAGCGGGGACGTATCGTGGTGTAGGGGGGTAACGTGGAGGAGGGGATACCGGGGAGCGAGGGCGTACCGGGGAGCAGCGGAGACGGGGAGGAGGGACGGTGTGCTGGGGAGCGGGGGGTGCCTGGGTGCGGAGCGGTGCCGGGGAGTGGGGCCTGCCCAGGAGCAGAGGGTGCCCGGGCAGGCCCGCGGGTGCCCGGCTCGTGGCCACGTGCGGCAGAGGGTGGGCGGTGCCACGGGGGCTCCGCATCCCGCAGCACCTGGAGGCGCGGCCCCGGCCGCGGCGGCGCGGCCGGCGCGCTCCCGCCAACCCGCCCACCCGCCCACCTCCACATGCACACACCCGCGGCAGGAGGAGGAGCGGCATCTTCCTCGCCTTCTTCGTTCCGCCAATTTCATTTCCCCTGTCCTCACCTTTTTTTTCTTAATTTTTTTTCTTAACATTTCATTTTATATCATCACTGTAATCGTTTGTCGTGGTACTCCGGCTGGCTCCCGCCGGAGAGAGTGGATTATTCCCTGGGGGATCTCCACAGCTCCTGGGGAAGGTAGGCAGTAGCTGATGCAATCGGGGGGAACGGGGACGAGGCTCCCCGCGCAGCCTTTGTCTCCGCGCCGCAGCCGCGCAGCAACGCGCTGCCGGCCGCGCTTTGTCTCCGCCGTGTGCGCACCCTCCAGCCGCCAAACGTGCCTCTTGGCCCCGGGCGCGGAGGATTTCAAACCCTAGAAATGCGCGCTGCGAGCCGGGGAGGGGATGGCTGAGCCCGGCGACGTCGTTGCGGCGCGGCTGGAGGGGACGGGAGAGGGAGCGAGCTCGCCATGCGGCATCTGCCCGCGGCTGGGGCGCGCGGCGGGGCGGCGGCGGCGGGGCTGGCTGCCGGGTTGCTCTTCTAGCGAGCTGCTGCGGCATGCCTTCAGAAAACCCCTAAAAAGGCAGTCGGCAGCTACGAGCTTTCGCTGGCAGCACCAAAAAAACCCATCACCAACATCCCCCAAAAAAGACCCCCAAAAAAACCATCAGAGTTTGAGACCCTGGAAGCGTGATGGCGGGAGCTGCGCTGCTGGGCCGTCTGTGCCGCAGCCCCCGTGAGCCCCCGGCCGCGGGTTCAGCCCTGCCTTGCTGGGAAGCGTTCTTGCATTTCGCTTAAGTCCAGCGATGCCATAGGGGCAGTGTAAGTTTTGCGGTATTCGGAAAATGCAGGCTGGGCCCACGGCGCGTACGCGTGTGTTTGGCCGTAAATACATAGTAACAGCTAAGCTGTTGGTTCGTAATGGGCCGGAGGCGAGAACAAAAAGAGGCAGGTTCAAAGGCCTGGGTATGCATTTGCTCACGTGTGTGTACGAGTCCAGCTTGCTTCTGTGATAGAAGGTTTGTTCCATTGTTTTGTAGAGTTTGCAATACAACCTGTAGCTAGGATGTGTCTCCTTGTGAAAGAGGAGACGAGGCGGTGTGTAAACCCGTGCTCTGTTTGTGTGACGTTAGGACTGAAATAAGCCCCGTGTTTGGCAGCTGGTTTATGGTAGGCAAAGCTATAGTCTGCTTGGGCCACCAGCTGAGCCTGCCACATTTCCTTAGGCTATTCAGTGTCCAACGGACTGCTTTGGGGCATTTCTAACCTCTCTTCCAAATGATAGTAACCTTTGCGTTGTGGCGCTTCATTTACCATAGGTTTGTTTGGGTTTTACGTGTGCTTGAAAGGCAAAAGAAAACAACATGGAGCAGCCATTGCTGCAAAAGTAAAATGTTAGAAAAAGATCTTTATCAATGGATAAAATCCATTCTGGAAGGAAAAGAAAAAAAGGGAAAAAAGACATTGCGAGTCTAACCATCTTAGATCAGGAGTAAAAATAGCTACAAGAGGAGAAAGAATGTTCTTCTATCCTTCATTTGCCCCCAAAGAACCAACTTTGTTTAAAAAGCATCCAAAATGAAAATCTATTTGTTGCTGAAGGATACAGAGTATCAGTAACCGCCCTTTTCAGGATAAGAGCCCCTGCTGAAATTGTGATGAAATCGACAGACAAAACCTGTCAGAAATCTAGGGATTGCCATGTTGGTGAGCAGAGGCCTTCTGCTGTGACTCCATGGAAATTCACTGACTAAAATGGGATCTGCTTCACTGTCGTACTGAATGACTCCTATTTGACTTTGCCTTTTTGGATTTTTTTTTTTTTTCCATTTCAAGAGGCACCATAGAGAGAGCACTTCGCTGAAGCACATTGCAGCATCCTCTGGCTTGTCGTTTGAGACTATTTATGCTGTAGTTGGACCAACTGGGTTCTCCCCAGGGTGAGGACAGGAGACATGTTGGCAGCCAGTGCCACGCTCCACATGCCCCTGGGCAGAGGATAATCCTCTGAGTTGTTCAAGGCTTTCTGCAGACAACTGAACAACATGGAGGATCAATTGTCCTTCATGTCCAAATCCTGCTTTTTACAAGGGTTTTAAAGGATGGAAAGGGAGGCAAGGTTCTCTTAGCTGGGCTGCTTGTGGGCTGCTCATCCTGAGTCTCTGTCTTACATTTCATTGGGCTTTTCTGGTTTAGGGTTTTTGCCTTTACCAAAGGAAGAGTGATGACTGAAGCAGAAATGGGACTCTCCTTCTTCCCATGCTCCCCTCACCCTCCCCCTTTTTTTTTTTTCTCCTGTTTGCTCATTTCTCTAGAAATATGTTTAGCACACAGCATGACAATAACTACCATGTTCAAAAGTTTGTATTGTGAAGGTAAATGAAATGTTGTAGGAATATTTAAATATTCTAAGCTTGAATTCTATTTCATTTCTGGTAAGTTTTTATTGCTGTGACCTTAATCCAATCCAAGAAGTTTGAGTGGCTGTTCTTGGGAAAACTGGCAGCTGGTTGAAAACTCACATTGGAAGTGTTTCACAGCCCTTTTGCAGTTAGCTTGCATAATATTTGTGCAAGTTTATCAGGCAAATATCACTGAGAGTCTCTTACAGTACGGAAAATTGAAGCAAAGAAATTGTAACCTGGGGCAGAAGGAAGTGGGCTACATATGAACTTACGCAAATGGATCTTCCTTTGTAGTGCAAAACTTATTTTAAATAAGAATTTCAGTGCTGCTATTTAGCCCCTACAAACACATCTGGACAGTCCATTTTATTGCTGTTGCTCTTAAAGCCCCAATTGTACAGTCCTTCAACTTTTTATGGAAGACAAAGAGTTCATTTATTTGTAGCAGTGTGTTCTGGGACCTCTTCAGCAAAACTGAGACTGTTGAGAGGATTTCACAGAGAAATATAATTAGGAAAAAATGTGACTGTATTCCTTTGCCAAATGCTTTTCCTAAATTGACTGGGAAGGGCTCAAACCAAAAATGTAGTTAAATCCATTCTCCTTTATGGCTCATCTTTAAGTGTTTTGCCTAAAGTAATGAATCACTGGGTGAATCAGGCTGGGATTTTATGATTTCTTATTTGTCTGCCTTTGATCAGCTGAGTAGCCTGTCGAGACTTAATTTGGGACTGTCTTCCCTTTCTTTATGGCAGCATGGAAGAGCAGTGTGGGGAGTGACAGGGCAGAGCAGGAACATTTTCCTGTTTCAGTGCAAGGTCATACAGTACCAGGATAAAGGTTGAGAATCCACATTTGTGTTAATTGCTTCTTTTTTATAGCATTTTCTGACCTTTCTTCTTAAGTCTTTGGCTACTTGTTTGTTTCCTCCTCCACCTTATCTTTTAACTGTTTCCATCCCTTGCACCATGGGGCTGTGTGAAAGAGAAGGAACTTGGAAATAAAGAGTGATGGCTTGCAGCCATCAAGCAAACAGCTGCAGCAGCTGTAAGGCCTTAGGGCCACCACATTACCCTCGGCCTGGTGTTGTTGCTTGTGGGCAGGACAGGCTTGTGCCAGCACCTCCATGGTTCTCTGTGGCAGCCTAGAGCCTGCTAAGACTGGGCCGTTGGTGGGGCCAGAGTGGACTCTCATTCTTCTGGCTCTCCTGTGGCTGCAGCCTGCTGCAGAAGGGCAGTACCAAGAAGCTGGAGGCAATGACATTTCAAGCACTGCAGATGTTTACTCAGTGGATGTGAGTCAGTCTTCAATTTCCAAGCTCTTTGTTATCTGCACTGCTCTTCTCTAATCTCTCCGTTTTGTCCTTCCTGTAGAGGAGGAGTAAATTGGGAGCTTTATGTTCCACAAGTCAGGTGTCACTGATGCTGAACAAAAAGGAGATAGCTGCTTCCCCACCTTCCAACGTGATACTGTTACGTATGAAGCCTATAATTGGTTTTTGTCATTTAAGTGAATAGTCTGTACACATAGTTTCAGGGTCAGTGTTTCATTATTTATATACATGGTGTCTTGCTGGTCATCTTGCCCTTATTTGAAAGAACTTTCAAAAGTATGAGCGAAGAAAGATGTATCACATCTCAGGCTTTGCGGGAATAAAACCAGCTTGTGTGAAACTCAAGCGCTGGATCCTGATGACTCTTAACTGACCAAGAGGAGTTCTTGGCAAAACTCCCTTTGAGAAGAAAGTTGAATCATATTTCAGCTTTTAAGCAAATTATCTTGAACTCCACAGTTAAACTTGCTTAGCGTGTCTTGGATATTTGCCATCCCCAAGACTGCAGGAAGCATGCAGTGAGCAAAATGCATGGTGAGTGTGCAAGGGCATGTGACAAAAGCTATACCCAGAGATGGGCAAGATGGTGTCCAACTGAACCACTTACCCAAACACCTCTCACATATTTGGTCTGCTTTGGGGCAGCTGTGTGTCTTAGATGGCACTTTTCCAATTATGTCATTTGCAGGATGCGGGGAAAAAAAGGGCCTGTAAATGAAGCCATCACCATTACCACTAGGAGTGATGATGTTACTGTTAAAAATGCCACTTCTAGCAAAGTGTTTTCTGGTATTACACCTCTTCCAGATCCTGTCCAGGAAGGACTTGTGCTTGAGCCAGCAGAAGAAATAAAGTTAGATTGCCTGAATTATCACTTTTTTTTTTTTTCACATACAAACTTTTTGAGCCTATTACTGCAGGGATTTTAGTTGTTTTCGTTGGGTTGGGGTTTTTTTGGTGTTGGGTTTTTTGTTTGGTTCGGGGGGAATTTTTTTGTTTGGGTTTTTTTTGTTTGTTTGGTTGTTTTTTTAATGTTTCAGAGGGCAATAGAGAAAATAACCCCAGTTCTTGAAATATGTTTTGATGGCTCATGAAGGTCTTGGTGTCCCTGAGAAAAATAAACTCATTTTATCTTCTTGTGTCATCTCATAGTCCTCCTTCTGAAGTCTGTGACCAGTTGTAATCTTTCTTATATTCTGCAAGGAACACATGATGAATAAACTATCTAAGGCATGTCATGGGATGTTTAAAGAGAAAGACAACCTTCTAGGCCAGAACAGTGCTCCTTCTACTAAATGGAGGGGCTGGATCAGCTACCAAACACAGACCTTTGAGGTTCCTTTAGAAGGGTCATTAGCTCTTTCTTGGTTTTCTTTGGAGGTGGTTCTTGCTTTGAGAAGGAACTTTTGCTCTTCTGAGTAGAAAACTTCGAAGTAAGAGCAAAATTCGCACTACTATGTCTGTGTCTGGAAAGAGAGGTTTGATGACAGTTCTCTGGAAGTTTTCCTTTTTTTGAGAGGTTTAAGGCTGAGCAGAGTATTAGGCACAGTGAATGGAAGTGATTGGTATTGCTAGAGTTACTCTTCAGATTATTATTAACTGCCTTTCAGTATGAATTGTAAATAAAGCTCAGTCTGGGAACTTCTGCCAATGCAGTATTTTTATTTGCGTTTCTTTCATGGCATTTCTTGAATTCAAAGGCCTTAAAGTACAAATATTACCATACTGCTTCTAATATAGATCAGCTAGTTGAAGCATTTTGTTTTTTCTTCCCACAGCATTAGTGTCACCTACACCTGAGGTGGTGACTCGCTTAGCTTGCCTATGCCAGTATCAAAGATCCCTTTGGGAGAAAGGATAATTGCATTTGCAGAGAACAGCCTCATTGTGGCTGCAAACCTCTCTAGTGGGCTGGGGTGGGTTGTCCTCTGGCAGTGCCAGGCTCCGCTATAGAGGCCAAGCGATGAGACTAGAGCAGACACTTGACTTGTAGGGAGCAAAGCTGGTTGACATGAACCCTAACCCTTGGGGTTGTAGGTTTTTATTTAAACTCCAATTTGTCACATCTATGAATTAGAAATTTAAAATAGGTGATTTAGGGGTGAAATTCATGTGACCACCTGTACTCTACTGACTGTGAAGGGTGCCTAGAGTGAACAGCAATGACAAAGTGCTTGCTCTGTGTATATATTAAGGAAAGTTATCTTTGCAAAAAAAAAAAAAATTGCATTTCACATAGTGTTTTTTCCAGATATCACACTTCTACCATCTTTTCCCTCTGAATCTGTAAGCACTTCACAAACCGAGTGTTGCCATTGCTATTATTACCTTAATTTTACAGATGGAGGTGCTAAAGACAAGGTGGTTATCCTTTTCCAAAGATTTGTGATGAGTTCATGCTGTGACAGCTAAAGCTTCAGTCCCTAGCCCCACCACTGTCTCTTCACTCTCATTGTGTTTTGGTGCTCACTCAGAAACAGAATGCATTATTTCACTCAAGGTTGTTTTTGTTTTGGGGGTTTGCTGTTGGTGGGGTGTTTTTTTTTGTTAGTTTGAATAAATCACTTAACTTAGAAAGAACCCAAGGCAAGATTCAAAGCTTATTGTGCTTGGTGTCACGCTGCTTCAGGAGCAACTCATCTGCCTGAAACCTAGGATCTGCTGAAATGATTGCTGGTGCTTCAGCTGGCATTGCATGCTCTAAGATTTAACTCCATCTTCATTCAGTCAGTTTTCTGTTGAATAAAAAAGGTGGTCACTTTTGCATGGCAAAGATTCCTTGCAAATAAATCAGGAAGCTGTTTTCCTGCCAGTCTGGCCTTGCAGTGTTTCAGCTACAGAGCAGCGAACAGTGAAGCCAGAGCTGCACCAGTGAGCTGTGAAGTCTGCTCTCCAGCACACTGTTTACCTCACTGGAGTACTAATTTCAGCACCTGCTTTTGAAACACTTAATGGGAAGTTTTATTAAGCACAGGAAATGTCAAGGCAGTTCTGAAAAATCCTCCTGGGGAACCATGATGCAAAATGACACCCAGAGGGAAAGCTTCCTTGCTTGAATCTTAGACGAACATTTACATGGATTTTTAAATGCCAGGGGATACAGGTCTCAGTACAGAGGTTGTCAGATCTATTAAGGAACTGTTTATTTTAGGAACTCATGGTCACAAGAAGCTTTAGGATTCAGCAGGCTTGGTCCTTGCCACCTCAGCAGTCGCCGTCTCCTGTGGCTTTATCCTTTTATAAAAAGATGGTGCTTCTCTTCCAAAATAGGTAGACTATTTTATCCCTGCAGCCTCTGGGAAGACTGTTCTAGAATGTCACTGCTAAAAACACCCTTTGCTTGCCAGTCTGCATTTATTTATCAGAAGCCTGAATTTTTTTTTTTTATTTTTTTTTTTTTTTAATCTTGTGACAGCATTTTAATACATGAGTGGTCACTCCCCTGGTAGCTGTAGTGGGAATCTCTTTTGCAGAGGCATTGAAAAGGAGGCTTGCATCTTCTCAACACCATCCTTGCACCAGGCTGTACCAGGCCCCATCTGCTAGCATAACCATGGGCTTAGTTGCTCCTTGGGTAGAAAAGAGCAGATCTTGCCCTACTACAAGCCTCAAAGCTCACCTTTTAACTTTGCTCCTGAAATTTGAACAATTTGGGCTCTTAAGGAAATGTTACCAGCACATGTATAAACTTTAAAACTACAGTTCTGAGAAAGTATTTGCAGGAAAAAACCCTGCTCATTTGCAAAACTTTTTTCTCTATGGCATGGGGATATGGTATAAATCAGAAGGATTTGGCCCTGAAAACTTAGTTCAAAATGGGCAGACATCATAGCTGAACGAGTGAACTATGTCCTGCCTGACATAGTGCCCTGCAAAAGCCAGGGATGCTCCTAATTCGTGCAAGCCATTTGATAGGTTTGAGGTAGTCTGAGAATTTGAAAATATCCTCAAATTAATCTGGCAACTGAGCATTTGCCACATACCCCAGGGTGTATAACTATTTGGCAATACTGCAGGAAATTCATTCATAAAATGGGAATTGAGAGTTGTGGTGCAGGAGCTTGTTTGTGAATAACATCCTGTTGCCTCAGCATTGTGCTGCAGTTGTAGCTCATCCAAGAGTGGCCAGACTCTGGAAAATATTGGTCTTTCAGTTGATTTGCATTGCTGATGAGGAAATATATGTCACTGTAGTAGACTTGTCTGATCTGCCTTTGGTGTTATTTTCTTGGTGCTTTTATGAAACACATCTATCAGAGGAGAGATCACCTGATCTCTAGATAATAACTGTTTGACACAAGATACGTATTACTCTGTCTTCCTGTGATACATGATCTTAGGGATTTGGCTTTGTCTGTTTCTGTTCTTGTTCAGAATAAGTTTAACCATACACAAAGCATCTTCTGCACATCCACTTTACAAAAAAAAAAAACAACCCAAAACCAAACCAAAACAAAAAAAACCAACCCAAAATCCTTGCATATTCCTATACCTGCAATACAGATATTAGTAGAACAGGGTACTGGTGTAATTCCATCCCTCTGTTCTGTCCACTTAGTAACAGAACAGACACAATATATTTTATCTTTTTAAGTAAGAATGGAAAATACACAGAAGATGAACAGTGAATGTTGAAAATGGTACTTGGACGAGCAAATTATTTTTATCCTTAATTTGTAGGTGGTTAATTTTTTTTTTCCTGAAACAAACAGGAAATTTTCTCACTAGTTTAAAAGTATGAGTACTGCCTTCAGAAGCTGTTTGCAGGACTGGGTAAGTTTATAAGATCAGTGAAGCAGACCTCATTAAGGCAAATAAGGTTACTGCTGTTCTGCAGTGTATTTAGGCTATAATCTGAGATCCTTCTAACAATACAAAATTGGTGGGCAAGGATGGTCCTTCCTGTCCAGGTTTCACTGGTTTCTTCTGGTGATATTGCCTGCTGTTGGTGATATATATCTTGGGTTTTTTTTCCTTGTGTTTTATTTAGGTTGCTGGCACAGGGGCTGCAGTTTACTCACCAGATACCAACCAAACACTCATATTTGGAGAAACACTTGTATAGGTACAGTTCCTCACCCAGGATGCCTTTCAAAGCTGGATTAGAACTGACTGAATTGCAGAATATGACTGTCCCTGAAGATGATAACATCAGCAATGATTCAAATGATTTCACAGAGGTGGAAAATGGCCAAATAAATAGGTGAGTATTTTTCCACTGATATTGCCTGTGCTAAGAAACACACTGTTTAAAAACAGCATTCTAATTTTCAGTATATGTCTTGAATTATTCATTATCAAGTCATGCTCCATTTGAAGACGTAATTTGAATTTCATATGTGACATCTGTTGGGCATAGGCTGCAACAGCAGATAAAGCAAGCTGAGTGACAATTTATTCATCGTTTTGAATCTTTCAAATTAGTCTAATAAAAAGCACAAACATACAATGTAACAAAAAGCCAACATTTTGAAATGTCTGCTCGCACATAGCAAAGAAGTAATAATAATTAATACAATTAAATCAAGGGCATAATTAGGAACAAATCTCTTTGCTGACCTTCGATCTCTGATAGAACAACTTTTACCAGCCTGACCACCTCCCTGCATCTAACCTCCTGGGAATTTACAGCTGGTGTAGTTGGCAGCAAATGTAGTCCTGGTCCACGTTTGCAATTCAGTGAGATAAAACCAGGCAGCAGCTGTGCCTCCCTGAGGCAGCGATGGCAAGAAGATGGCAAAACAAAGACTTGCACCTAACTCGTCGAGTTTTAAAAACGCATTTCTTAGTATCAGTGAAAACCTTTAGGTTTAAATTATTAAGCTGTTGGGCTTTCCTATGAGCTATACAGTCGTTTCCAAAGAGTGGGCTGTTCCACCTGACAGAGGTCCTTCAGGCCTTCCTACCAGCCTCCAACAGGTGCTGAGCTGTCCTGTTTACAGAACAGACCTGCTGACAGACCCTGTTTGGGTTCTGAGAGGTGTAAAACAAGAAGCTGTTCAATCAGACTTCCTGTTCAAATATTGCAAACCAAGGTGGAGCACACCAGCTGGCCAGTGTCTGTATAGGGATCCAGCACTGGTGCTGCTGAGAAGCCGCTGGTGGCATCATCCTGCTCCTTAACTGCTGGGCTGCCACCACCTGTGTTTATGGTCTTTAAATAAACCTCTTCCCTTGCCCTTTTCCTTTTGGAAGTAGCTTCTCTGTCTACTTGGAGAAACTCCTTCTAGAGTAATAACAAAATTAAGACCTATTTTTTTTTCTAAGTGAGGGTAGAATCATACGGCACTCACAGCCATGCAGGTGGGCAGGGAGCTTGGTGGCTGGAGTGGGAGTAAGCACATGGAGTTGGCCATACCATGCACATAGCAAAACTAGCCAGCTGTACCCTGGGACTGAGCAAGGGGCTCTGGTTTGTGGCACGGGTAAGGCCCCTCAGCAAGAGTGTGTCAGCCTGCTCGCCCCACCACCCACCTGGGGGAAGTCCTGGGGCTGGCGCCAGCTGCACCGTGTAGGGGTGCGACCGCAACGCAGCTGCACTGATGAAGATTAGAGCTGGTCAGGAATTTTCAATTCTCTGATGCAACTGCTTTGATAAAAAGTGGCACAACAAAACACAAACCACTTCTGTAACAACAACAAAAAAAAAAAAAAAACAACGTAGAGAAAGACAAAAAAAAAAAACCAAAAACAAAACCAAAACTTTGCCAAACCAACCCAGTTCCAGTTTGGACTTGCTGGATTTACTGCTGCCTTTCTTTATAAGGCAAGGAGCTCAGGAGCTGACAGTGGTAAATTCACTCTCTTGAGCCTGCTGAGGATTTATATCCTTGAGAGAGGGAGTGGCTGTACCAGTCTAGCTGCACCTCTCCAGCATTTTGGCTGGTGCCACCGGTAGCTGTTACAAAGCAAAAATGCTTTTAGTGCTTTGTCTTTCAGTTGAACATTATGGAGGGTTGGGAAGGAGGGAACTGTATGTGCCTAATCCTCTGCAGTCACAATGGGCTCTGTGGAGTTAGGGTGTAGTATGTGTGGCAAGGTCTGGGTTGGATCCAGGCTGCCTGCAAAGGTAAGAAGAAAAGTGGGATGAGCAAAAGGCTCCAGAAATCCAGAGGCATAAGTTTATTACTGTTCTAGCTCTTAAGGCAGGAAAACATATTCCACAGTTTTCCATTTCTTTCTGGATAACTTTTTTCCTCTTCAGACTATTATTTGGCTGTAGGATGTAGCACAATATGGTTGACTATTCTTCCTCTGCTGAGGTGCTCGTGTAAGAGCCATGTACCCAACACATGAGTATTTTGGCTTACATAGCCAGGTGCATTCATGTTCCCCTCCATTGTTAGCTTGGACTGGCCTTGGCTTCCAAGCACAGCAGCACACTGGCACAGGCCTGATAACGTTCCTTTGGGCTGAGGCTATGGCTGAGCCACCCATGGTTGCTGCCCTGTGCAAGCACCTAATTGCTGGCACAGGTGATGAGCAGGTGGGGAGACCCTCCCCTATGCCAAATGCATCCTGCAAGGTTGTGGTTATTCCCTTTCCATGACATTTGGCAAACACCATGTCCCCATGGCGTAAGAGATTAATGGGCGTATGGAAGAACACATTTTGTACTGTCTCACACATGGTGAGAGGCATTGTGAAACTCCAAAGTCCAACAAAATCAGTGGGACTTTTTCTGTTGATTTCACTTGAGCTTTAGATTAGATCTGTAATTTTCAATTAACATTTTGTTGTTTCAGTCTGATTTTGTACTTTGTATTTCATGTTAACCTATTTTGGTTTTGCCGGTTCATCATTTTTCAAGCTCAATGTAGAATGTAGTTTTTAAGGGTCTTTTGGAGAATGTACACCAAGGAGAAGCTGATTCTAGGTCTAGTTGTAAACTCCAAATATTTCTTGATCTTGGAAAATAATTTCCTAGTTCATGTTGAATTTTCACCTTTTCCTGGGCCTAAATATGCAGGTGTATATGTAGTTGGAGATGTTGTTTGAAAGGGTCTGTACTGGAGGGGCTTTTCTTTGTATGCAGATGTTAAATCTCTTCTGAGAACTTCAATAAAGATACTTGCATCAAATCCAGACATGGATTTGGTGACTTTTAACAGTGTATCCTGGCTATAAAACTTAGCTGTCTCTGCACATAACTGTAAACCCATATCTAGATGACTTATTCCTTATCTGTAACTATGATGCTGCCCTGGGGAAGCTGCTGGATGAATGTCTGTCTTGGTGTACAGCTACTAGTAAATTAGCAGCAGCCTTTGTTCAGTTAACAGGGTTGTAAGTAGGTATACCCAGATCTGGTCCAAGTTTAATAGTGTTAAGTCAGATCAGGGTTTCTTCTGTATTTCTTGTTCCTGCCTGGAAATCCTTTCCTTTTCTTGAATCAATGCTTGGTTTAAGAAGCTACCTAAGGATAAAGTTCTATCATCTGGGCAAAACTAGCTTTCCTTAAGAAATATTTTAAGGCATTGTCAAATATTACTTTAATTATGTTTAAACATATCTGAGATGGCTAAATTGGTTTTGGCTAATGCTGTTTAGCCAGATATATTGCCTTAATCAAACATTTTTCATTTAAGTCCTTTAATAATTAAAATTGGAAACCACGGTAAAAGATGATCCTTTTAAAACCACTTTAACAGTCAAACCTAGTTTCTACTTTGTTCTAAATCAAAACAGGAAAAGAATTAGATAAAGAAATTCTTTCCAAGCCAACCATGAGGCTTCATGCCACAAGGATGAGCTGATTGGGTATTAACGTATCTGAAAAGTTTTGTATAAGCTGTTCATACTTGGCTGTGTTGTAGGAAACACAACACAAAAGCAGAAAAATAGAACAGGTTATGTTTTTTGATGCTGAGTAAAGCTTTTGAGGCGAAGAAAACAAACAGCACAAATGGATTTTGTGATTGTCAGGGAGTCACAAGGTTTTGGTAGCACAGACGGTCCTACTGAGCATTTCCACAGCACCTGTCACAGTAGCTTCTAGTCCTTGGGAGGGCTGCAAGAAGCTGGAGTAAACAGTTACTTCATTTAATCCATGTCATATTTAGGTCAGATATACAACGTTCTGTGACAATGAATAGCTCATTTTCTAAGCACAAATCTTAAGCAGAGCGGATGGATGTCACGGTTTAACTAGAAATTCCAGTATTTCAACATATGTTCCCTTTTATATGTTACAGGGGAAAAGAAAATCCCTCAAACTAAATTAAAAAAAAAGTTTAAAAAAATTACAAAAACTTGGGAAAATTTGTTTCTGTTGAATTAATTGGATTACCTCCCCCCTACTTTTTTTACATCTATTTTTTTATGTTCTGTAGTGTATACCATTTATGGAAAACTTAGGCTGTCATGCAGTACATCTGTATTACCTGCCAAATGTGGTCCCAAGGCAACTTTCTTGTCTGGACTTGCAGGTTAAGTTGCCCACAATAGCAAATGCAGCACAGCCTCTGGATCAAGCAGACCCCACAGTCCCCATCGCTGCTCAGCATTCTGAGCAAGTCATCCTGGGGCTGGGAGGCAGTAGCTAGGAAGCACCCTGTAAAAAAGCTGGGCACAATGCTATGTACCTTGTGATTTGGGAGCCTGGTAAGCACATTCTCCTGTCTGACTTTGCCCTCCCGTACACATCACAGCCTAAATGGAGAAAAATGCGCAGTGTGACAAGGTAAACGTGGGGTGGATGAGGAGAACAACTTGTAATAAAAAATGAGAGGCTTGGCCGTAAGCCCAGCCTGTTTCCATGTAGGACTAACTCAGAAGAAAGTACTTTGAATCAATTTATCAAATCAGACTGGTTTTCTAATAGGTCCCATCCAGAAGGAAATAATGTGTTTGTTGGCCGAAGAAGATACTGGTTCTCCAAAAGCTGTTTGTTCTGACAGAAGTATTCAAATGGAAAGTCCCATGGTCACTTTTTGTTCAAGCAATATTATTCAAGAGTTGTCTTTATCATGTGTTAGTTCTTTAACAATGTTTTTTGTCAGCAATTATGGCAATAATAACAGTATCTGCAAATTTGTTATCTTTGTAAAATTATTACGGGGTGGGGAGCAAACTGGCTGCAAAGGGATGAAAAGTAGAGGGAGCAGACCAGTTACTTCTATCATAACTCTGACAAAATCTAAAATGACACATGATCTCCGTAAATGACAGAAAAAGGCAAAGCCCACAGATGTTCCCAGCAGCACTTACAAATGCAAAAGAGACAAAACTCTTCTCTGTGCTCCTGCCTGTACAAACTGCCTGCGGGGTGTTTCGAGAGAGAGCTGGAATGTCTTTTTCAAACTGTTCACACTCTGCTGCCTGTGTTCAAGAGATGGGCTTTAAACTGACACACTAAAAAAAAAAAAATCACACAGTCTGAATCAGCTTGAGATTTTATTCTATGAGGATGAAATACCTACATGGTGAACTTTGGAGAGTTACTTTTCGATCACTCTGTCTTAGAAGCAATTAATTTTTACTTCTTCAGAGGGTGGGGGAGATTCAGCTATCCATTCCAGCTGCATTAGGATTGGTAAACCTGGCATGGTATGGCAGCAAATTAGATACTGAAGTTAGTAGTTTCCAATATATGGGAGAAGCCTATAGCAGGTTTTTACTGATACCAGAAAAGTCAAGGCAGGCCAACAGGTGGGAGTCCAAATGACAACAAAACCAGCAGAAGTCCTACATGTATTTTGCCAGCTATGTCCAGATTTAAGGGATAAACTCAAAATGTGTACGTAGTACCCAAAATGTTAAAAGCACTGGGCACAGTCTGTCATCTGTGGGAGCCAAGTCAGCAGCATTGCAACTGTGTAATTTGGCATACACTTAGACGCTGGGCTAGCACCTATCACTAGTAATTAGGTCACACTTGGGGTAGTAAAGAAGTTTGATGGAGCTCTGGTTTTGTGTTATATTAGCAGCCTGAATACTTCTGGATTTGCTCAATGATGCAGTCTTGAGTCACAATTCAAACTATACATTCCTGGCCAGTAGAAGTTTCCAGCTGCGGGAAAGGACAGCAGTGTTTCTCTCTGTTCAGCATGTTGTTTGTCTGTTTTAATTTAAGAAGAGCTACCTTAATTTACCTACAACAAAAAGAGTCTCTGACAACCTGGTGACAGCCCCTGGTTAGATCTGTAACATGTACAATGGCTGATCCTGTGCAGCCTAAGAACCATCTGTGGATTAATGAGGATACCAAGGACTTAATTGTGCATAAACCTTCAAAAGATGAAATGCTGAAAGAATGTTCTATACAAACTAAAATGTTTGCTGAAGAGAAGATCTGGGAGTAAATAACAGCTCATCCAAATCAGAGGTGTCGTAAATCCCAAGGATACTGACACAGCTGCAGGAGACAAATCTTGTTCTTATGACTGCAAGTTCCTAAATGTGGATATATCAAGGATATAAACAAGTAAAGGATTCAGAGAAAGAAAAGTTGTTTATTCAATGTTTCCCTGTACAGACATGTCTAAATTTTGCAGTTTGGTAAATTCGGTATTGAGTTCTGAAAGACACTTAAATGAAAGTGCAGTAGCCCAGAATGGTGCTCCAAAAGAACACATCACCTGATTGAGGATGGTCTGGATGCATGCAGCATCTCTTCCTCCTCTTAACTCTGGCCATATGGACCTTATCGTGGCAGTTTAGGGTTTCTCAGGGTGCCATGCCATAACCCAACACTGAGGGGACAGACAGACTCTTTAAGAGATCCTTTATGGAGTCAGCACTAAATCATAGCAACAATTCTTTTTTTTTTCATATTGGGATATTATAAATGTAGGACAGAATTTGTTATTAGAATGGCACAGGATTTCTACAAGCAGAATCAACATAGTACAGTCTGTAAGTAGCATAATAGAGAATTTATAATGCAGCTTAACTTATGATTTCTAATCACTTGGACCCTCTGCAGATCAGGTCAAATCTTAACACATATTTTTCTGTATCAGTGTGGCAACCATAGTGTAGACTCAAAAATCATCTTAAAAAATACAAATCACTCCCTCAGTCCTTGAAAGAAGCAGAAGACAGTGGAGGTGTCTCTGGTCCCTGGAGGGTCCCACATCTCACTGTCCAGCAGCAGCTCCAGTCCAAGTTCCCCACGTAGGACTCGTAACTGCTTGATTGTACAGAGAGTATTCTCAGTGCTGTTACATTTCCCTCTTCTGTGAGGGGTCATCACCACTGCCTGCCAGGCTGGGTGCCTGGGACCTTCAAGTCTGGCAAGGAAGTGAGTAATCAGGCTGACGCCTAGAAGCCTTGAGGGCCAATAGTGGGGGGAAGAATAAAGCTATTTGGTTTGTCTGCTTGGTTCACAGGACCTTCAGGACTTGATAATGAGGAGAAGAGAATAGATATGTGACCCACTCAGTTACAGGGAACAGCTTCTTGTCTTATAAAATGGTGTTAGTTATGTTAACCACATGAGCAGGCGTTGGGGGAGGATGGGTATCGGTCACATACATGTCCACAGGACACCTGGAGAAGTATCTCCCCTTCATATCTGTGAAAATAAATCTCTTCCCTGTCCACAAAATTGGTGCTGCTGCTTTCCTAAATCTTCTTTAAAAACATTCTGTATATATAGATTTATTTGGATGTTGTGCTAGTGTAACTTTTCTTGATGCCAAATGTCTGTAGGTATCAGTGGAGCTTAATCTGACTCACTAAACAGTTACAAGTTTGACCTGGTTTTGCATATAGTCTTTATATGTTGCATATTTTGTAATCACATGCTGCTGACAGAATTAATGCTTTCACATTTCCTAAACACCTGCTGGAAATAAATCCTCTCACTTCTTTCAGTAAGTTTATTTCGGATCGGGAAAGCAGAAGAAGTCTCACAAACAGCCACCTGGAGAAGAAGAAATGTGATGAATATGTAAGTCTCAGTTGTTGTTCTTTTCCCTGTCAAAATGAAATACATGTTGTGTCTGCCATGGGCTTTTAGATAGTGTCTTCAGATGTGCTGGGCACACACAATTGTAACTGAAATTCAGGTTCCACTTAGGAACTGCCAGTGCTGACCACTCAAAGGAAAAAAACTGGAAAAAACACACCCCAAGCATTTTGGTTGAGTTGAGGCAAGGGAATCCCTCTAGCCTGTGTTAGGCAGGAAATCCTGACGGTTCCTGATGGTCTTACAATATAGTGCCTAAGATGTTTCACAGGCACAGTTAAAGACAAGGTTTAAAATTGAAAGTGTGGTATGAGTTGTGTATTGCCTACACCATTGATGTCAGTTGGCAAAATCTATAGGACCGCAATCAAGAGTGTGGCTGTGACAGGGTTCAGTGATGCTTTTCCTCTTTCAAACCAATTTAAATTACTTCCATAACAGTAGTTACTTTTCTCTGATATACTGCAAAATGCTTAGTTTGAAGCATAGATGCATTTCTCTGCTCTGTTCCAAGTTGTTGCTGACCTGTCTGTCTTTACTTCTCCAGATCCCAGGAACTACTTCGCTGGGGATGTCTGTCTTCAACCTCAGCAATGCGATTATGGGCAGTGGGATTCTGGGTCTTGCTTTTGCCTTAGCCAACACAGGAATTCTCCTTTTTCTGTAAGTATTTGCATGGTGAGCAGCTGATCCCCATGCAGTTTCATTGTGTTTCAAGTAGACTGCCACCAATCAGAGGCTCTTACACTCCATCTTTAATTCAAGCCTGAAAATGTTAGCTACAAGTTTTGGACATTTTTTTCCCTTTTTTTTTTTTTTTTTTTTTTTTTTGGTGGTGGGGAGAGGGGACTGGGAAAGCCACTACTTGTAATGCTAATTAAGTCCATGTTATTTACTACAGACCTGAGCCTAGCTAGGGATTTGTCTTATAGTACACATACATAGAAATACTCAGTGGCAGTAGTTGCAGTGGGATAGTTCTTGCTTGTGTCACAAGATCTCTGGAACTTTCGTCAAAGCATGGTGCAATAACTACCCTTTTTTTAACCCAAGAAAAGAATATTTATATTTTTTTATATATTACATATAATATTTTCATCTCGCTCCTACAGTTTCTTCTGTGACAGTCCTAGAGAGCCAACATAAATATAGCCAAGATTTTAGTATTAAAAGAGTACTTCAGCAAAGGAAAGAAAAAAAGGAGGCATTTTGCAAAAGAGAATTTTATAGCTTAACAATGAAATGGTGCCAGTGAATGAGTAAGACACAGAGCTGTTCTGTGTTATTCTGGATTGCAGTATGAGACATTTCATTGTGAAAAGCAATTGTTAGGAAATCAGCCGGGAATTGTGTGCCAATTCCAGTGATAAATGTTCATTGAGGGAGAAAATACAATAATCTACAGTGTCTGAGGACTGTTCAACACAGTTACTGAGTTTACAGATTACTCTTAAGAGGTGACATTTCTTGGATGTCAACTCTAAAAATACAGGACTTTGTTTATTACTTAATTTTTTGGGACATTCATAATGTAAGCCATGTACATAGCAGAGTGGATGGTGAATAGCCATCTGTTCTGGGGGTTTTATGCCAGGACAGCTACATCCATGCTGCTAGCTTACAATTTGCTGTGGTTGGGTAAAATCTAGAAATAATGAAAGGAGTTCCTCCATTTATATTAAGAATGTACAAACTCTCATAATTGTGTTGTGACCAAACTAGGCTATAAAGTAGCTGGAGTATATTGTACATGTTTCTTAGGTTATTTTATTTTTGCTGCTTTTTTTCACCAAACCCTCTAACCTGCATGTGATACTCCACCCCTGCTCTGACAGGCATACCTCTGAGGGCACAGACTGGTAGCTGCTAAAACTTCTGTAATCAGAAAAAAAACAGTCCCCTTTCTTCAGCCTTGTTACCTCTTCTGTGAGAGTCGTGTCTCAGCCAAGGGGCATCCTCAGTTTCTCCTCTGCGCTTTAGTTTTCTACAATCTCATCCACTTCCCATTCTTTCAGTAGTTTTTAATGCAAGTTAAGTGCAGTATGAAAATTTGCTCTGAAGCATGTAAAAAGGCAGTTTCTTTTAAGTAGATCAGACCAGTAATGTGAACACCAGAGAAATTTCTAGTGATGCATGATGGTGCGTGGGTTCACTTTGGCCCAAGTAGTGAGTGTATAGGTCTGTACCACTACACTGTACAAAAAGCTGCCAAACCTGAATGTAGGGATTCTATACAATAAATAACAGCATCATTCTCTACAGAATTAACTCTGTGTTAATTCTACACACATGGACAATTGTTTCTCTTGGCTTTATAATGCCTTTAGATGTGTTGGCCTGGAGATAGACCAGCCTGGTGAGATCACAGGTAAGGAAGCTAGCAGGACCTAACTGACCACGCAAGCAGAGCTTTCTCCTTTGAAGCCTGGAGAGACAGGATCCTAATGTGGTGTCTGTTGTTGCATTTGAAAGTTGAATGGCTTGAAATGTTTCTTTGTCATGCAATAATTTCAGAGTTAAACTGGGTCCAACAGTCTTAGATCTTTTCTCACACTCACTCAATGCATTTTTCCCATAAATGTATTGCTCCACTATCACTGTAACAGATAGATTTAAGAAACATTTCTGCTTTACAAGTGATCAGAGTCTTAGCAATACTTTAATTGCTTTTTGAACATGAGAAAGCACTTAAATTCATTGCTCTTAAGTAGCACAGTTCTGGAAAGTTTCTAGGTGCTTTATCCAGTGCTGGCATACACCAACCCTGAAAAGCAGAAAGCAGAGGCAGGAAAATCAAATAAGCATTTTCAGTGCCAGCAAAGCAGACCCAGCTTGATCCATACTCACAGCTTTTAGGCTTCTGCAGTGTGAAGTGTGCACTGCTATGCACACCTGGATCAGTTCAGATCCTATATTCTTGGCATAAGACATGCAAAATAACATGGCAATGAGTGTATACTCTCACATCCTATTTGCATAACTCAGTGCCATAGCAAAGTGTCACACTTTTTAGGCAAAACAACTGAGCCCAGAGGAACTTAATCTCAGTATTGTTGATAACTGCAGCCTAGACCAAAGAAGAACATCCTTTTGTGTATGTGAAATGGGAGAAAACTTTTTTGCAGAAAGATGTTACAAAAGGCTTGGAAAGTTAGAGATAGGTCAGGCCACCTTGCGACGTCAGGAGCACTTATTGTTGCCTGTGGTTTCATCCTGGAGAGCCAGGACCAGAGTGATGGATCATGTTGCAGAAACACAGGCTGGCCACATGCAAGGTGCCTTCAACCTTCATTTAGCCAGCACTGCGTGTGATCTGAAAAACCCTGCTGAGGCACAGAGGCTTGATAGATGAGACTGCAGCTGAAGTCTCACACTCCTTTCTACAGCTGCTTCTGCTAGGGTTGTCTGGAAGCAGTCATGAAGCTGCAACCTAACTCCTCCAGAGGTTTAGGGCAATCTGAGACTGATTCTCTGGGAGGCTGTACTGCTGCAAACCCTGTGCTCTGCCATACTTTTCTGCACCCAGTAACTTATAAGGGTTCAGAGCTGTTCTGTGCATGAGCCTCATGGGTCTTCTGTTCCAAAGTTAGGGACATCACAGAGGGCTGGGGCCAATGCATGCTTCAGCTGACTGGGTAATGTGGCAGCTGGGAGCAAACAGCAATGGCATTGCAGGAACAGTTTGTTCTTCCCAGCACTGTACCAGTCCCCTGCACTAAACTGTTTATTCTGGATTTGTGGGGGGGAAGGTGACTTTTATATCTTCTGGTTGCTTGCATAGCTGGCAGTACTTCTTTAAATGCAGGAAAAAGAAAAATTAGGGGAGTGCTTTTGGGAGTGCAGAGCAAGCTCCCCTGCTTCTGTTTTGAATTTGTGCAGAGTGAGCGGCACAGACTTTTTCATTCCTTTCCAAGGGGTGGTTCTGGCATGAGTACTCCTGTCCATACCACAGTACTAACACAAACAAGTTTTTCATATAGTCCTAATGAAAATGCCAAGTGTCTCTGTAAGAACCCTATGGAGAGCTAAGGACAACAGATCAGATAAATACCTGGCTGCTTGGGAGTGTTATTTTTACTGCTGCAAAGGCTCCATGAGCTCAGACCCTGAAAAACAGGAGTTTTTAATATTAAAATAGACTTGATGCTGGCATGTGGAGCTGGAGCCATTTGGGGCTGGGAGTGAGTCAACCCAGCAGCCAAGTACTGGGGGCTGTGAGCACCATGCCTGCAGGCAGACAGGGGTGTAACAGCTCTGTAGGGAATACGGGCAGGAGCAGGGCTTAGCAAATCTGTGAAAAACAGAGCAGAGTGACCTCAGCCAGTGCAATGTCTCTTCCCTTCTCCTCCTTGAGGAGAAACACCCTTTGGGCTGTACAAAGAGTGTGTTGTTATTGTCAACC
Organism: Indicator indicator; assembly: GCF_027791375.1. Classification (NCBI taxonomy): domain Eukaryota; kingdom Metazoa; phylum Chordata; class Aves; order Piciformes; family Indicatoridae; genus Indicator; species Indicator indicator. The sequence continues at coordinate 39,995,290 of NC_072012.1, read as the reverse complement.
ATCATTCTTTATTGGCAAAAGAGCAATTTCTCCTAGAATCTCTTTATGTTTCTCTCTGCTCCTCTGGTCCCAAGAAACTTGTGGTTTATTATTTGGCGCTGAAGTATTTCTAGTCTAAAACTATTAAAAAGTCAGGGGAGGTGGCTTCTCATCCTGTTCTTTATAAATATTCCTATGAAAAAGATGTATTGCTGTCTATCTATGACAGCAGTTTGTCTTCTCTTAAATTTTGGGCTTGTTTTTCTCAGTGTCCTGAGGGTAGTTGTCATAATAAAAAGCGGAATTGCCAACAGATTATCTGAATGCTCGTCACACATCATGAAAACATCATCAGGTCTTTGTGTGTCAGAGTGTTGGAAGGGAAGGCACACATGGTGCTTGGCTTAAAGACATAGAGCAATAAGCAAATGTGGTTTTATGCACTTAGCCCCCAGCACTGACTAATTATCCTTTGTGCCAGCAAGTTCTCTACATAAACAGTTTGGTCATTACTTCCTGCAGTTCTTCTGTGTGAAGTCAAATTATGGATCACAGCAGACCAGGAGTGACATCAGTGAGGGAATACCAGTCCCCACCTAGACAAAGTATAAGCCTTTGGTTTCTGCCTTTATTCCAAAGGAGAACCAGCTGAGCCTTAATTTCTGTCTTCTACCCTCTCCTTGGGCACTGAGAGGCACGTAAAAAGCCATTTTGGCACCTGTTTGGTAGCAAATGAAACATGTCCTAGGAAAACGTGCTTCCATTTGGTATGGAAGTCCTTAAATAGAGGATGTCCCTTTGAAATCTCTGCTTCCAGAAAAAAGTCTTTAGAGTGTATGGTGAGGGACATACTTGGCTCATCCCTGCTCTGATTAAATCTTGATTCTTACCTGCTAAGATATCTTTATTCCTTCTTCTTTCAGTATGGGGAGGTGTAACTCACTAACAAGCTGTGCTCTGCAGCTCTGCTACGTTCTACTTGGTTGAATCCCCCACATGCAGGGCTTTCTCACAGTGCTGTAGTGGACCTGCAAACAGCACATGAATTACATACTTTTTGCGTTGTCAAAGTATAAAAATTACCTGAGAGTCAACAGGAATATGACCTGATGTGAAATATTGCAATGTTAGAGCTCAGCTCTTACAGTAAGTTTTATTTGCCATTCTTTTGCAGGCTGCTTTTGGTTTCGGTGACACTGCTGTCTATTTATTCAATATATCTCCTGTTGGTGTGTGCAAAGGAAACAGGTAATTTAAGATGTTGTTATACCATTTCAGTAGAACAATGAAGAACAAGAGGTGAACAGTTCTCAAATAAGGCCAAGTGCTTCATGCAAGATGGAGGAGCTATCACTTTGCAGACTCAATAGAAAATCCTGAAACATTTTGGGCCAGAAGCCCAGAATTAGCAAGACTTTATGACATGGCAACAGAGAACAGCATTTGACCATCACTATAAAGAGAAAAACTTAGAACAAAGAGTGGATTTTGCTACTGTGAGATGTTGTCTTCAGTGAGTTAGAAGAAACAGCTCATGTTGTTTCTTTGCATTACAAAGCCACTTGCAAGATGAAATATAACAAATCTCTGCCTATGAATAAGCTTGCCTGCAAATACCTTTTGTCCTTAAGGGTTAATGTGAAATTCCTGATCACCTTTATGGTGTAGTAAGAGGTTTCCTAAAATAAAACAAAAGGGAACAGTTGCTGCACAGAGAGAAGTGTATTTGTAAGCAAAATATATTCTAAACACAGAAATTAGAAGTTGCCTACAGTAAGTATTAAATGTCACTGTGCTCTGAAATCTAAGATTAGGATGTCAGGTAGTGATAGGACTAGGGGGAATGGAGCAAAACTAGAAATGGGTAGATTCCGATTGTATGTTAGGGGGAAGTTCTTCACCATGAGGGTGGTGAGACACTGGAACAGGTTGCCCAGGGAGGTGGTGGAAGCCCTGTCCCTGGCAGTTTTTAAGGCCAGGCTTGATGTGGCTCTGAGCAACCTGATCTAGTGTGAGGTGTCCTGCCTGTGGCAGGTGGGTTGGAACTGGATGATCCTTGAGCTCCCTTCCAACCCTAACAATTCTATGATTCTCTGTCATTGGGTAGTCATCTCTGAAACCAGATTTTTTAAATTATCTGTGCACAAGAACACTGTAATATTTTAATGTGTGATTTAGACACACATGAGTTACTGTTGCAGCATGTATAATGACAGCAACTGCCTATTTAAATTAAGTAGATACGCCTAGTTGTGGACACATTTGTGTCCTGTTAGTTCCCAGAATCTAAGCTCTGGTTTTGCTGCTGCTGGTAGATTTAAGCTCAAACATATTGTTTATACAAGCTTCAAAGCAGAAATGTCAGCTGTAAGGGAACACAGAGAAAACCAAACAATGGGATGCATTTTTTAAATCATTCGTACAGTGTAACATTTGCAGCATTTCTCTTTCTGTTCTCATGTATCTTGCCATCTTTGCAAAGTCCAGTCTTTTTCTCAGCCTAAATCACAGTGTTGTGGGTTTAAGACTGGGATGTCTTAACCACAGAGTTGAAAGTCCTCCAAGGGACCAGCTAGCCCAGGAAGTGGACACGGGAAAGGTGTAATCTGTGCACTTCATTCCCATCAGCCTGCATCTCCCTTCCCTATATAAACTGGCTGCATAGTCAGTTTCTTTGTTTCTCCCTCTCTATTCTCCCAGCCTGTCGAGCTGGTATTTCGGAGGAGTTGAGGCTTTTTGGCTTTGAATGGCCTGGCTAATTTTTACTGCATCATTCGGGCCTGGCTGGGGGGGGGCTTTGAGGCCAGGGCATTGAGGACTGGTTGTGGGGGGAAGGTTTTGGAAGCTTAGTGAGGTTTTGGCTGAAGAGCTGGGCTAAGGCTGAATATGAAATTTGTGTATTTTGTATTGTTATGCATAATTGTGGATAGTACTTCAATTTAAATTTACAATCCTGCATGAAGCATTTTCTTTTACTCCTTTGGGGAGGGGTAAAAGAGTTTCTGTCTGCTCTAAAACCACAGCACACAGGTAAGGAAACAAACATTTAACAGAAACACAAACCAATTAATAGAGGAATTCCTCAAGGCTGACAGATACTTTAAAAGAAGTTTTAGTTATAATTTTCACCTTTCCCTGCTTTTACCGAAAACACAGCACACTGAGAATTTCACAAGTTATGGCTTTGCCATTAGAAATTGTGAAACATCCTGTAAACCAGTGACTGCCCTTGTTTGGATCATTTAGTCAAAGCAAACAAAACTGCAGAAACACGGAACTGTGTCTGCTGTGGCCAGGCTGCCAGTGCTGAGTTGTGAATCCTGCTGTACCCAGGTTTGTCTGGAGAGGTGGCTTTTTACGTCACTCCCACCATGGGTGCAAACCTAATATGCCAGGATGGGGCTACCAGAACTTAACATGTCACTAAGGGTATAGGCAGACTCATTAAAGGAGTGTAATAGCTTCATTAAGAGCTTCAATTTCAAAAGTGACTAGTAGCCAACAATAACATTTATAGACGTCAAGAAAACATTCCTACGTAAGTTTCAGCCCTAGTAATTACAAGAGAGCTTTCTATTTACCTGCAAAGGGCAGATACAGCTGCACAGATGGGTGGTTAGCTGAAAAGGAATCATAAGGCTTTCTTTTGGTAGCTTTCACTGGTGTATTTGTGAATGTTTTTCCTCGTTTCTTTTCATGCAGGCTGCATGGTGTATGAAAAGCTGGGTGAGCAGGTCTTTGGTACCCCAGGGAAAATCATTATCTTTGGATCCACATCTCTCCAGAATGTTGGAGGTAAAGGAGACTGAGGGGTATTGAAAAACAAACAGCATGAAAATCTTTATAATGTTGCGGCTGCAACCAGTCAGGCTCCTCCTTCTCTCAGTAGCATCTTGGGATTTCTATTACAAGATCTGGACGTGCTAGAACATGTCCAAAGAAGGGCCACAAAGATGATCAGAGGGCTGGAGTACCTCTCCTGTGGAGACAGACTGAGAGAGTTGGGGCTATTCAGTCTGGAGAGGAGAAGGCTCCAAGGAGACCTTATTGTGGCCTTCCAGTATCTGAAGGGGGCCTACAAGAAAGCTGGGGAGGGACTTTTTAGGATATTAGGTTGTGGTAGGACTAGGGGGAACAGAGCAAAACTAGAAGTGGGTAGATTCAGATTGGATGTTAGGAAGTTCTTCACCATGAGGGTGGTGAGACCCTGGAACAGGTTGCCCAGGGAGGTGATGGAAGCCTCATCCCTGGCAGTTTTTAAGGCCAGGCTGGATGTGGCTCTGAGCAACCTGATCGAGTGTGAGGTGTCCCTGCCCTCAGCAGGGGGGTTGGAACTGGATTGTTTTTGAGCTCTCTGACATTTCTGTGACTATGATTCTATCTTTATGCTCCTTAGCATAGCTGTGGCTAACACTTTGCATGCATTCCTTTAAAAATGCAGTATTACTGAATGATCAGTAGTTTACAGACAGTTACAGTTTGGGTTTTTTTATCATCAGATGACGATATGGGAAAAGTTCAGGATGCTTCTGTGTACTTGTTCCACAAAATATCTTATTTTCTAAACTGTTTTTTTTATTCCTCCAGCAATGTTGAGCTATCTCTTCATAGTCAAAAATGAGCTGCCCTCTGCCATAAAGTTTCTAATGGGAAAAGAAGAAAATTTCTGGTAAACTGAATTAATTTTGGTCATTAGATTCTAGAATTTAAAGTTATCTGTATAAGTTTAAGCATATGTTTGTAAAAGTTCTTAAGCACTAGGTACTTTTTAGTGTCATCAAAGTAGAATTTCATAGGAATATCTCAGGAGATTGATGAAAACCAAAACAGCTTTGGGAAGGAAAAGAGGAGGGATAGGAAATGAAAGGCTAAATAATGAGTAGTCACTCTCTTCATATACATATCTTTTTAAGAATTGTGATTTATGCAAACCTTTTACCATGGGATCCAATCTTCTACAGTGTTAGGCAGCACTTGAAGATATTTGGAACAATGCAAGTTCAAGGAATTACGTATTTCCCTGCATTCTTAACATGTTACAGGATTTTTCCCCTGAAATACTGTCTGTAGTGTGAGGTTCTTCCATTCCAGTATATGACAATAGCAGAATATTATGTTTGGATTTCTGCCACGACTCACTCCTTGACATTTAACCAGCTTCTTTAGTAGAGGGGCAGTATTTTTTTGTAGTGGTACATATCCTTTGCACTGGGTTATATAGTGTGCCATACTTCATGAGAAGAAGGTAGAGATCCTATTCCTCTGACTTCTATGCTAAATTGGACCACGCACTGGAAATAGGTCATTCAGAACGTCACTAACTACCCTTCTCCCCTTTCCTGCTTTCCAGCAGGATTCAAAACACTTTGCTAGAAAGAGATACAGCCTTGGGCTGGCTAATGCATGCCAGTCCACAGGAGCCTGGTTTGCTGGCACAAGCATGTGCTGATGTGGTTTAGCAAAGGAATCCTGGTGGCCTTCCCTGTCCCACTGTGCTGTATATGTGGCCCTTTGCATGATCTTTCTTTGTCCTGGAAGAGTAGCTTGTATCAGGTTACAGAGGATGATGTTCTTTGTCTCAGTCCCACTCGCTGATCACAGCAGTAGTGTGATATTTTGTCTAGTGGCTATGAAAATCTCTGTCTGAGTCAGAGCAGTGCAATGTTTTGAAGACTAGATACTTAAAGAGTCTACAAGATTTAGATGTAGCTCCCATCTCTCCTTTTGTAGGAGCTTGTAGGATAAGGAGAACAAAGATAGTTCTGTAACTGCATCGATAAAAGGATGACTGAATGTGAGCAAAACTAGAGAGGGTTCAAGGTGTGCTTATATTGGGTTTTTTTGATGTTTTGTACAGGGAATGGTACGTGGATGGACGGATTCTTGTTGTCACAGTGACATTTGGTATAATACTCCCTTTATGCCTCCTTAAGAACTTAGGTAAGATGCAAATGCCATTGCAGGAATGAAATAAAGGAGCTTAGACACTGACAGCCACACTGGCAATTCAACTATATTTTAAAATAACAAAATTTTTTAAAGTTCTGTCATTGTAATCTAAACAGCCTCTCTGTTCCAGAAATAAGCTATGTTTTCATCATGTTGGAACAAGTGGGCTTAAATTGTCACACCAGTTGATCTCAGTAAAAACCAGATTCATCCATTCAATGGTGGAAATCGATTTTAAAAAAATATAGCTAAGAGGTTCTTCATTTCATAAGGAAATTCTATATTATGTGTATCCTGTAAAAATAAGTTCACAAATTGTGAGATTACAAAAAATAAATTATTTTTCTATCAGTATTGAAATTCTTAGTGATAAGGTCAATGGGTGATATTGGACTTTGAAGTAAGATGTGTATAGAGGATGGCATTTTCAGATGTGGGTCTACAAACATGCCATTAGGTGCACTATATATTTTTTAAAACCATGTAACAAATTTTGGTTCTGAACTCCTGTTGGGAATCATCCTTTTGAGAAAAAAAAAATGTACTTGACTAACGGGGCTCCTATCAGGAATCAGGGTCATGTTACATTTGCAGTTACACATTTTCAGGTTTCTTTCAAGTAAAATTCTTCAAAAGTAAAGTTACTTAAACTGCTGTAAAGTTTTACTCTCAGTAAGTCAAACCAGCCACAGCAAAGCTTAGGTCTGTCAGAAAGCTGGAAGGCTTGCAACATGCCAGACTCCCACACCTGCAGGACATGCTTTTGTCCTGCTCAGAAGCTCAGGATACATATTAAATGTATGATACATTTAAACTGTTCATGAAGCAGCAAAAAGAAGTAAAAACCAAGATATGGGTAATAAAATAGTTTTGTATGAGATTTCCTTTCAAATTTTTCAGGGTATCTTGGCTACACCAGTGGATTTTCATTAAGCTGCATGGTATTTTTCCTGGTTGTGGTAAGTTCAGCCTGCTTTATTTGTTAGGTGATAGTCATTTAATGGGGCATTCACAATTTCTCTTGATGTTTTAGTTTTAAATTTTCTTTTTATTACTATTTTTAGCAATGAGCTGTCTTCCACTCTTATTCCAGGTTATTTACAAGAAGTTTCAAATTTCCTGTGGTGTACCAGAGCTAAATGCAACTTCATCTATCCTATTAAATAGCTCAGCACATGAACATATGTGTAAGCCAAAGTATGTTATCTTTAATTCCAAGGTATGTTTCTTTTTATAATACTTATTTTTATTTCACATTATATATACACCTGCACCCTGTGTTCTTAATCCAATCAGCACTACATAGAGCCTGAATCTCCATGCTTCCATACAGTAGAATGCACATTGTGTCTCCTAGCCCAGACCTATGGAGATGCTGCGTTGAATGTACCACCTCACAGTCTTGCTCTGCCCTGGTAGTAGATGTGCTATGGCTGTGAGCCCAAGCTGCTACTGGATGACTAATGTATTCCTTGGGAGAGTTTTCCTTTCCACTGCTTCTTACTGTCTATGCTGCAACTGTGCCTTTAGGCTTGTGGTTCAACAGAGGCTGAGTAAGCCATTCCTGCATCCAAAGTTCAGAAGTAATCCCTCTGTCATTCTGCACACAGACCACTTTGTGACAGGATATGTGTTTCTGTATGGTGAACTGGATTGCAAAAAGGATACAGTTGAAAGCTAACCCAGCAAAGATCTTATTGCCTTTCAGCTGGATGCTTTCCTCCATTGCCACACAGCTGCAGGAAAAGTTGTGTCAAGAGAAAGCGAAAGAGCAACTGGTTGCAGCTGTGGGAGCAGGAAGGTTGCTCCTGTCAGCTGTGCTGGGGAGCAGGGCTCATCAAACAGCACCTTACCCAACAGGCTCCTCAGGGTGTCACAGCTGCATTCATAGGCAATATGCATGTGTAGCACATGAATGCAATAAACAATCTTTTAAATTTTTGTTTAAAATTTTTTATATACCAGCATCAGTCGAAGAAGCCAATTCAAGCACTTTTCTTTAGTTGGGGTTAGCATCAACTCAGATACAGTGTGACAGACCAAGAATTAATTAAGAGCACTAGCAGCTTAGGTGTAGGTATATTTTAGATTGCATTGAAGGACAATCTTCTCCTACAACAAGTGTTAATATTCGCCTCAGAGTTGATGGATGCACACTGGAAGGATTGGTCCATCTGAATTAGTCACCCTAGAGCTGAACTCTATAGAGTTACCCTCAGAGTCAACAGTTTGGTATTTTAGCAGCTTTGGTGTGTGAGAAGAGAGACAGTTTCACAGAATCAGGGGATGGCCAAGGTTGTCAGGAACCTCTGGAGGTCATCTGTTCCAACCCTTGTGCTCAGGAGAGGCTGCCTAGAGATGGTTACCATCACTGTGTCCAGGCAACTTCTGAATATCTCCACAGATAGAGATTCTACATTTGCATTCTCTGAGTGAAAGAGAGGCTGTGGCACAGGCCTGAGTGAGGAAGGACCACTGAATCTGTGGAGCCTGGGACATACTCCAGGACAGCTTCTGTGGGAAGGGATTGCCTGTGGCTAGCACAAGCAGATCTCAGAGGGCAGAGGAGAGCTGCATGTAGGGATGGACTCATTTTGTCCTCCCAGGAGGACATATTTTTTTGTGTGATCTCTGCTCATATCGATTCCCTGGAGAGAATGGAAGTGCTTGGGCACTGAGATCATTTGTTAAGTTTGGCTGTATGGTGAGGACTAAAACCCACTCAGGTTTTTGGTAAGGTCCCTCCCAGAGGCCTCCTGCGCTTCCTGGTGACATAATGGTCTCTCTCTTTCCCCAAGGAAAAGCATGCTCCCTCCACAGCCTTCCTAGCCCTTTTGTTGGCCTGGGAAATGAAGGGACTCAGTCTGGTACCTTGAAATATCCATTTATTTGTAAGTTCTGCATTCCTCTTCTCTTTTCTTACAGTCTGGATATGGGCTTCAACTTCAGGACTTCAGCCTTAGCACCACGGGTGTGCGCCCCTCTCCATGCCAAGGCAGGGTAGCGTAGCGGTGACTCACCATACGTCCCTTTTACGCGTGGCGGTGTGCTAGTTACCAAGGCAGTAGCTGGGCAGGGAAACCTATCCCAGGGAGAAAAACCAGCAGCCACGTGGCACTCAGCACTGCGCTCTGTGAACAGGCAGGATTGTGTTTGCACGACCAGCGCCAAGACTTTATCCTTCTGTTGAAAGAGCGCTGCTCTCCATGTTTGATTAAATACAGGCTAAATGACAGCTCCTCTGCCTTCTCTGAAGGCTCTCAACACTAGGTTGAAGAGTCCAGAGAGCTGGGAGCTGAGGTAGTTGAACGTGGATCATTTCTTCATGCCACAGGGGGAAATACTTCTCCTTAGTTTATTTTCTGAAATTCTCTCCCAACAGACCGTGTATGCTTTGCCCACCATTGCTTTTGCGTTTGTGTGCCACCCATCAGTCCTCCCGATTTACAGCGAGCTTAAAGAGTAAGCCTTTCTCTTTTTTTCTTTTTTTTTCCCCTTTTTTCTTCCCAGTTCATTGTTTTGAATCACTTTACATGGAAAATGTTAGTGCAGAGGTGCTCTGAGTCATTTGTGCCATTTGGAGGAGGTGTGCTTCAATAACACCCAACAAACCAATGAGCATGGCTGTCGGCTAGGAAATCTGGGCTTCCAGGCGTGCTGCTGGGGAGGGGGTGAGGGAGGTTGAGGATAATGCAGCACTTTGGGTGTTTTCTCTGGAAGTACACAGCAGCCTGAGGAGAGCCAAGTTGTGCCGATTGTTATTTGGCATAGGAGAGAGGTGTGTTTAGCTAATGGTGTTTGTTCCAGTGCAACTAAAAACCTTCTGTCGTACCAGGGGAAGGGGTTGAAAAAAAAGAAAAAAGTACTTCAAGCCTCACCTATATGAAAAGACATTTGCTGTTATGGCTGTGTCACTGACAACTATGGTTGGCCAGAGCTATGGAGGCAGGGCTTATGGGGAGCTGGAGACTGGGCCTGCCGCAACATCGCTGGTGGGAAGCTGCAGTGGAGTCCTGGACTATGGAGGGAGGGGTCAGGGTCACTCAGACCCATGGGTGCCCTTACATCCTGACCACTTGCCTGGTGCTTTTGAGTTTCAAGTGGCTCCCAGACGTTCCCAGGTGCCTATTTAGGCAGCCCTGTGTGGATTTAAAAGTCTTAAATCTAGGTGCTGGAGTGTGAATATTTCAGAACAAATACCCAAAAATGAAATGTTTACACTTAACCTACTTAACAGGTCTACAGTGGTCTGTACACATTCCTATTCTGTGATTTTCTATCCATGGGTACTCAAGTACTCAGCAAACATTCAGAATGTTGGGGTTTTTCACTCTATAGTTTTACTCTTCCTTTATTTTTACCTTTAATTTAATTACCGAAGTGTTTAAGGGCTCTCCCTCTCCACTCAGCTTCACCCTTCACTGTTTAAGCAGGTATGGCCAGGGAGCAGAGCCACAGAGCAGACCATTTCTTTCTTGATTTAAGCCCCAGTGTTTCACTTCCTTGTGCAGCTGTCAACGAATTCCTGATTTAAATTAAAATGTATTCATGCATCTCCCTAGAATTACTGTTTGTGCAAAAACTTAATACATTTTTAAAATAGCTATTGAAAAATCTGACCTGATGATTTTATGTCTTTTTTTCTTTTCTCCAGTCGTTCTCAGAAAAAAATGCAGTTGGTTTCTAATATCTCATTTTTTGCCATGTTTGTGATGTACTTTATGACTGCCATATTTGGCTATTTGACTTTCTATGGTAAGTATGCAGTTCTTTACTGATCAAAGTAAAAAAGGTATACATGGAAAATTAATAGCATTAGCCCAGTTGGAAAGGAAGGTCCCAGCTACTTCTATTCAAAAACTTTTGCAAATAATTTTCCTTGAAGTTTTCACATTGATAGTACAAATCCTTCCCTCCTTTCATCCTGTGGATGAAAAGCACAAGTGAAAATATTATTTGCAAAAGGACACATTCAAAATATGAGGGAGAGATTTGTTTAATAGAATTGAGGATTAGCTGGGTTCCACTAAGATACTTGTTCCAAGGTCCTCACCCGAATGTTGTGTACATTGGTAACACCTGAAGCGTACATATCTGTATAAAATGAGACAGATTTGAGAGTAGGTCCTAGGAAATGAGGATAAAATCAGCCATTCAAGGTGAGGTTTGACAGGGTTCTGGGCAACCTGGTCTAAGTTGAGGATGTCCCTGCTGACTGAAGGGGGGGTTGGACTAGATGACCTTTGGAGGTCCCTTCCAACCCAGACCATTCCATGATTCTATGATCACAGCTTTTTCATTTTCTTCTTGATGCATTCATCACAGACATTAAGGACCAAATGTTTTCCCTGTGTCCCTAGAGCTGACCCCTTCAGGTCCTGGTTAAATAAACCAGCAGTGAAGGTTGGGAAGCTTCCAGTGTTTGTCCCAGCTCAGCTGCCAAAGGATGGTTATTTCAGTGTTTGAGACCTGCACCCTCTTTTCACACATATCAATTCACTGAAAGGAAAAAACAACCACAAATGATGTTGTATCACAAAAGGATATCATGTATTCCCTAAAGGCATAATCATTAAGTAGGGGAAAATATGAATGTTGCCCAGGAAGCTACTCCCTGTTCCAGTATAATGGAAATATTGGAAAGTAGTGTCTTTTTCCATGTCCCATTAAGGGGTTACAAGACAGATGACAAGATGATGTTTGCCTTTTACCTCAGAGTCACAAAAGGTCATTAGTCTTCTCCACCCTATTCCAAGTGACCTTTTTATTACAATTTCCTCATTGTGACCCATGTAAGCAAGCAAAAGAAAATAAGTAAATAAATGTGGGTTTTCTTTTTTAAGGTGTACCTATCTGACATGCATTTTCTCAGGCTCTCATTTGTATTATGAGGCCTTGAGTCTGCATGTATTGAAGTAACTTGGGGTCATCTGTTCTAATTTTCCCAATAAAATCACGAATATGCTGTAAGTGGCAACAGCTACAGCCGTTCTCATCCAACTGCTCCTGTCTAACACATTTTCATAGAAATGCATCAAATTAGCAGCCCCAGGGAGCAAGTGGGTGTAAATCAGCATGGACCCCTTCGCTTTGGCAGGGAGGAGATTCTGATGTGATTGCCCCAGGGATCTGAGGAGGCAGATCCGTGGCGCTCCTCTCTGGACGAGGGTCTGGAGTCCATGGAGGAGGTAGGGGCTGCGACCTTCTGGCCCTCCTGAGGGGGAATGGCGGAGGAATCCCTGGGGTGTCTCATGTGCCTCTCTCTCCCCACATCAGGCGTCCCTGCTCCCCAGCACCGAGAGCCTGCAGGTGGAAGCTGTGTGGCTCTGCAGGGGCTTCTGCAAGGGTCAGTACCATGACAGGCAGAAAAAAGACATTGAGGGAATATAAAATTCTTCTGGAATATAAAATTCTTCCACTTTGATCCTTCTTCCCCTTGAGATTGACAAGACCTTACCTGTCATATATGCGCTTACAGTTTTCTAACCCTCTTCTCTACCCTTACCTGGGTAAGAACAGCCTTTTTATTGTGGCCTTTTCTTCTTTACACCAATAGTACTTGTCTGTTTGCTATGTTCTCGAAAGTGATGCAGTGATGACTATATTTACATTGCAGAATTACAGAAAAGAGGTGTTTTTCTTCCCCTAAAAGGTCACACTGTGGTTGGGCTCTGTGGTGTATCTAGCTGAAAGGAAAACAGACCTTCAACTGTAAGCCTTGCCCTTCACTTCCTACCTGGCTGCAGTCCGTGAGCGGTACAGAAGTTGCAGTCTGTGCTTGCAGGAGCAGAGTAAGCTCTGTGTTGCAGAAGCTGTGCATGTGCCCGGCTTGAAAACCCCACTCCTAATCTGCAGGGAGGTGGGAGAGCATTTTCTTTCTCCTAGTGGGGATTCAAGCACTGTCTAGGTGATGTTGACCCATGCCTCTCCCCAGAAGGGCGTCCTGGGTGGAGTGCAGGCATTTAGCCACAAGACAGATCCCCATGCCTCTAGAATAGTTGAGATTTTACCAAGTGCCAAAGGTTTTAAATGAGACCTGGCTGCCAAGCTCCCTTTAAGGACTTTGGTTTAATAGCTGTTATGTTCTACCACCAGCTTTCTAAGATTAGCAGGCAGAAACAAAACATGAGCCTAAAAAGGGGCAGTGAGTATGTTTCCTGGCACGCTTAACAGCTGCCCCCTTAGGTTATTGTTTTTAGAAGTTACAAAGCAAAGATCCCTCAGCAACTTGGTTTTCCTGTTGGTTAGCAGACGCAGACCAGCTCTGCACTATTTATCACAGCTTCAAGGAAACATTTTTGCAGGAGGTCATATTAAAATACAGCCAGTACCTCCCCATCAGGCACCCCCTGTGATTTGTCTTGGCTGCTGGGGCTGCCAGCTGGCGTGGAGCCGAGGTTGCAAGCACTGCTGTAGGGTGGCAGGCTCAGGAGAAAAAAAACATCAGGGCAGCCCTCAGAAGAGCTGCTGAGGGATTTGAGTGCAAATGTCAGAACATCCCACTGAGAGCTGACCCAATAGCTTTGTTCTTGGTTGAGAATAGGGGCACTGCTTTTTGCTGGACATTTATTTGCTGTTTAGACTAACTTAGCTCAAAACCTTGTGGTTTATATTCAGTTCAGCCTTGGCAGTGCATGCAATTATTTTTAGACCGTTGGAAATGTAAAAAAAAAAAAAAAAAAAAAAAGGCCCACAGGAACAATTAGAAATAGCTTATTTCACTTCACTTATTTTTTCATACATGTAAGCAAACTTTTGTGTATGTCTCACTGTTGTCTTCCCTACAGTGAAATTTACCTTAGAGTTAGGCACACGCTGTCATGAATTAAGATGCATTCCTAAATCAGCCCTCCAAAGGATTAATCTGGAATAATGGGATCATTAGGATTTGGTTCAAAGCACTGTTTTAACTCAAGAATGTTTCATTCCATACTCTTTCGTTTGCAGACAAATCACTTGTTGTTCAAGAAGGCTGTTGTTAAGCAATGATTTTTGTGAAGAAACTTGCCCTTTCCCAGAACATTTACCTTGCTGTCTTTTCCATAGACGATGTGCAGTCAGATCTGCTTCACAAGTATCAGAGCAAAGATGACATCCTTATCCTGACCGTGCGCTTGGCTGTGATTGTTGCGGTGATACTCACGGTGCCAGTGCTGTTTTTCACTGTAAGTAAAAACCTCCACATGGCTTGGATCTCGGCAAGGGATGTACAGGGTGCCTTTCTGCAAACCACAGCTCATCATTTGACCACAGACAGAGCTGTTGCAGCTACAAAAAGAGCTTGAGCTTGGATCAGTCTTTTCCCACACTAGACTCCCACTAACTTCTGGAAAAGTTCTCCCTGCAGGAAATAAATTAATCGCTTTGGGGTTTAAATCTGTTTTAAATTGAATCCATGAGCGTCCTCTCTTACTTGACACGACTTCATTGGAGCAGGCTCAGAGGTGAAGTTCATGTTTAAGTGCAGAATGATTCCATGTTAGAGGAATATATGCATATGCCTATTGCATGTACACCTACAGTTTTGAAATATATTAAGTATTATTTCAAAGGACATTACATCAGAGACCCTTAACATGTCTGTGAAATACTTGTCACATGAAAATCCAGTTAAAATAGACACAGGAAGCTTTGAATTGGCCTATGGACTGTTTCTAACAGAACACTCTCTCCTCCTACAGGTGCGTTCATCATTATTTGAGCTGGCTAGGAAAACAAAATTTGATTTATACCGCCATGTTTTGGTTACTTTGGTTCTTTTGGTTATCATCAACCTGCTAGTCATTTTTATCCCATCCATGAAGGATATTTTTGGAGTTGTAGGTACAGTATCCTGGTTTTGTACTACTAATAAAAGACACTTGGTAATCAGAGCAACACAATAGCTAGCTGGTGCTGACAGCTAATAAAACTCATTTACTTTAATTTTGCAGGGGTCACTTCTGCCAACATGCTGATTTTCATTCTTCCTTCATCATTGTATTTAAAAATTACACAGCAGGACGGATCAAAGTTGACTCAGAGGATTTGGGTATGCATTCCTTTCCCATCAAAACAACATTTTCATCTTGTCATTCTTAAAATATATTAGATGCAAAACATTTAATCTGAAAATATGTGTGAGCTTCTTTATGTTACTTTCCCTCCTTGCTTCAGTCAGTCAGCAGCCACATTTGCCCTTCTCCTTTGCTTAACTTTGGGGTCTTCCAGTGCAGGTACCACACAGGGCAGCTTGTGTTCTGTGGGGGGGCCTTCTTCTGCAGGGTGAGACCTCCTTCCCCAGCTGGCAGACAGCAGCTCTGCAAACAGCTGTAGCTGTCAGCCGGGTACAGGTACCTTTCCAGCCTGCTTCAGCAACCCTTTCAGCCCAGCAAGTTTTCTCTATTCCAGTGTGTTGATCCAGACAACATGCAAAGTGCTCTTTGCAGTTTTCCTCATGGTTTTAATTGACCCAGGTCAGACTTAGGGTGCTTCCACCAGAAGCAGCCAGCTGACGTGCTAGCCCTTTGGCATCCATAGGCAGATAGGAATGGGCCTTGGGAAGATTTCCTCTAAGCCCCAGAAAGAGCTGCAGCTGAATGCTCCTGTGTATTCCCAGTCTTAACAGAGCATGCACTAGAATCATTGTAAGTTCACACCTTCCCCCTCTGAGTAGACGGGCAGGAAACCTGTGTCTCACTTGTGGCTGTATCCAACAACATCAAGGCAAGAGGGCTGAACTTTGATGGACACATAGCTGATGAGATACTTCCCTGATGCTTTGAAAAGAGCAGAGACAACCAGTCCTAAAAATGTTCACTTAATCCTCTTTAAGGATGAACAGTGTTTAAGAAGTGAATTGAAAGAAAAAAGTTTGGTTTAGAGTTCACTTAGTAATTATTAATGACACTAATCTGTTTAATTATCTGTGGGTTTTGTCCTTACCAGAAACGCTATCCCATTTTAGTTGATAACTTTGATATATCACCTTGTTAATCTCTTTAAGAGGAGAAGTTAACACACTTGAATTAATTGTCTTTTTCTTTTTATTCATTAATTTTGTTTTCTTTTTGTTCCAGGCTTCTCTTTTCTTGGCATTGGGAATAATGTTTTCCCTAGTGAGCATTCCCTTGGTCATCTACGACTGGGTCCAATCAGGAGGCAGTGCTGAAGGCCACTGAAGTTCACCTCCTTCTGAAAAGAAGACACCCCCGTTTGCTACACACCAAAATCTCAACCATCCATTCTGTTACCTATTCCATCTTTTGTGAGTTTACTCAAATCAAATCCAAATAATGATTTTCCAGTACTGAAAATACTGTTATGGGTGTACTTTCTTGCAGAAAACAGACCTGTTTCTCCAACAGGGTTATCACTCTGTCACCCGATACTGAGTTGTCAGACCAGCGCCAAATCTGTGTTGCCTGTGAGACTATATAGAGCATTGCTCATAGGAATTCATCACAATTAATGGTTCCCCTCTTCCACCCATGAACTGCATTATTCTGTTGTTATCCTTAGCCCTTCAACCATCAGCTCTGCTCTTTTAGGGTAGCAGTGCCTGTCGTTACCACTTTCAACTGAAGTGATGTCAGTTCACACCCTTCCCATCTCTCTTTTAGCTAAAACTCTGCTCTCCAGTTGTATATATCCAGTTGGTTTGTTGGTTTGTTTGTTCTCTTGCTGTTTTGACCACCATTTGCTTCACTGGGTTAAGTGTAGCATTCTGGATATGGGCACAAAAAGCACCATGAGAGTGTAAATGAGTGTTGTATAGTGTAGGTCTTAAATCTGGTGCTTCTCTCTGATGTTCTGGCTGGGAAGACAGGCCCAGGGCTTGGCTCTCTTACAGCTTTGGGGAACAGCCCTCTGTGTGTGTTTGTGAGGGGATTCAGGGAGCAGCAGAAGGACGGCCACCACCACCAGCCATCATTCCCCTCAAACAGTTCAGTTGGAGCCTGACCAGAACTAGACTTGACCCCAAACCACAAGCACTTGGGCCTGAAGAGACACAGACACTTGGAGATTTCCATGGGAAGTCTGCATTGTCTTCAATATTAAACTCTCTTAATGTCCTGCTCCTCCCAGGGAAAAAAAAAAAAACACCACCAAAAAACCCCACCAAGCTCCAGTTTTATCAAAACCTATGCATTCAATCATACCTCATGCCTTTTCCATTCTGTACACACCTTGTAGAGACTGGCTTCTCTCTCTTACCCTCCTCCCACTGATGTCAGCACAATTTTTGACAGCCATGGGAGCAAGATTTGACTCACATTGCCAAACTGCTGGATTTCTGATGGAAATTGAAATCTGTAAAGTTTCTTTAAACAAACGTTTTTATATTCAGAATAGTTCATTTGCATTTCTCATTCATTCTCCAGAACAATTAAAGACATTCAATTACTACTAGCAGAAAACACTGTAACTTGCATCTGTTATCCAGAAAATAAGCATTTGCCTAATGCCTTATAGCTGGTGTAGAGAAGTGCTTGTAGAGACTCAGACGCTAAGCAGGTGATCGTTAACCATCCTGAGCAGACATCTTCCAGTAGTGCACTGCCAGCAGTGTAAATGTGTTTACTTTGTGTCATTCATGATGTGAGCTGAAATGTGTCTCAAAATATGAACCCAGCTCCCACTGAAAGAACCAATGGCTAAAGGGAGCCCCACTTTATACCCATGGGCTGAGTGATGCCCTCGATGTGCTTGAGCCATACCTATCAGTATGCAGTGACCCTCTTGTTCCCAGTAGCTCTTGTAACTGTGGAAGTAGACTGTCATCAGCTGTGGGGAACTTGTCATTGCAGCTTGCTCTTTTTAAGTTTAGGGATAGAGAATTCAGCACCCTGGGATTTCCGTGAACTATTGAATTGCTTCAGTTGCCTCAGCCTTTTCATAAATGGCTTGAAATCACTGGAAGTTGAGAGCATAAGAGCACTTCTCAGGACCTCGCAAGTTGGTTTCTAAGGGTAACATCCAGAGAGGTTAGTTTTGGGCCTTCCTTGGAATTTGGGCATAGAGATGCGGAGAGCTCATGCTGCAGAAACTACACCTACTAAATCCTGATTTCTAGATCTGTACCTCAGCCTAGGCAGTGAAGCACCTCATTCTGCTCCACTGTGATGCCGAAATAAGGCAGTGTGGACTCTGCAGGCTGCCCAGATCTTCAGCAAGAACAAAACTGGAAGCCTTCTCCCTTGCTAGACTGCAGACTGGGGCTCCCTTATAACTGTTTTTCTCCTGGCCTCACAGGCTCCCAAGCACCCCTCAGCCCAGCATGCAACCCTGGCGTTGAGGTCACTTGTGCTTTCTTGCAGCTGGTCTCAAACCCTTGCCTGCACTGCTGCATGTCACCACTTCTCTTTGGGCTGTCTCTGTACGAGCCTGATCTTTACCCTTATTCATGGAGAAGCCCATACCATGGCCTACAAGACCAGGTGTTAGTCAAGCTCTGGAGAGTAGAACCTATGCTTGGTTCCTCTCTCCTCACAGCTCATTCCAGACATCTTCCCACCTTGGGATGTAAGTTTGTAGATCTCCTTTTGCAGGAATCCAGCCCTTCCTGGTCACTGCAGCAGAAGCCCAGCATCTCGCATTTCTCTGACTCAGCTTGATGGGGTCACATTTCAGGTTTTGAGGTGCCTTATAATCTCTCTGGATCTTATCCTAAAAAACCTAACTGAGACCTGAGAATGCTGTACAGTGTTATCCTCAAGATGCTCTAGGACTCTTCTGCTTTCCTCTCTCCTTATACTATTCTTTTTCTAGTACTGCTTTAAGAGCAGTGCAGCTCTGTGCATGAGGGGTTTGTGATTCCAGATCCTGGAGACACCTTGCAAGTACCCAGGTATGAGCTAGCAGTCTGATCTGCTGCACAGGGACCTGGCAAGGTCACAACTGTGACATCTCCTTCCCACCCTCAAATAATCTGTAGTCTTGTGTTTAAAATACCAACTATTGTGTTTCATCACCCAGCTTCAACTTGAAGGGCTGTTGGGTGACTGCTCCTTCATCTTCTCCTATCTCCATTGCTATCCCTCTCTCCCATTATTCTGCCACCTTTTTTTTCCCAGTTTATTTGTATACTGGAGTTTTACTGGATAAATAGGGAGAAGAATGAGCTGGGTGTATGCATAGAGTGAAACTACCCATGGTACTGGACCATCAAAGCATAGCTTAGACACTGACAAATAGATACCCAAAATATGGAGTCTTTAAACAGACGTTGTTTCTGGGTCTGTGGGGAAAAAAAAGGCAGAAAAAAAAATTAAAAAAAACCCACAGGGAATTTTGCTTAGACTGATTTACTGGCATCATATTTATAGATATTTATGGAAAGGAATCATGTGTTTATTGATGTCTGTGGTAATGAACGTGAAATAACGTGCTTTTTGTTTTCTCATCAGGTTTATACATTCTTAACAGAATGCAATAGACCCTGCTGTAACTGTCAACATCAGTGATGGATGACAATATTTGTATGAGGTTATCTGTAAAATGTACTGCTGTTATTCAGTTCATTTGGAATAGTGAACTTGTAGCCAACAATGTACGAGTCCCACATTTTAGCTAGGATTTTAAGAGCACAGTGAAATGCTGTAGGAGTTTCTCTGATGTTAAATTAATAGGATCCAGAGGACCATATCTACTTAGTAGCTGGTAGCATGCTTTCTTTTCATAGAGAGTTTATCACTATTGTGAGAACTGCAAATGTCATAGCCTGGATGCAAAGTTGCTCCTAATAATAACTACAACAAAATATTTTAAAATTCTTGTTTGCCTAATAACAACAATGGAGTGGTGTTGGACAAGGAAAGACTAATTAGAGGCAGGAGCTCCTGATGAGACTGTAGTAGTCCTAGACTTAAAAGATGGTCTTGCTGCTTTTTCTAGTCCACAGGACATCGCAAAGAAAATAGTTGTGAGCTTGAAGCACCCATAAGGCTGCAGAATACAGCTGCCCTTCTCTGTCCAGTGGTGAACATACCAGTAAATAAAACACAGTAAATTGGTATTTGAGAACAGTCCTTCAGGACCAGGGACCTCTCTGGGTGATGCTTGCTCCTGGTCAGAGGGCCAATGCCAAATCCGTGCACCGGCACAAACCTTTTGTGGGGCTGAGATGTGCTGAGTGGTGCCCAGCCTGTGTGCAGGCCAGGGCAGAACGGTGTGTCTCATCCTGTGAGGTCAGGGATAGGGGTGCCCATTCGCTCCTGAGGGCTGCTTTCCTGAGCCACACACTGACCCATAGCTTGTGCACCACTTGCAGTGGTCACACATGCAAATGCAGGTTGGATGATATGTGGGTTGTGTCTGTACATCTGCCTTACAATGCGTAAGCACGAGAGCTCTCTCTGATAGTGTTAACAATAAGCAATGAATGGTATCTCTAGCTTGTCTTTAAATGAATACATTTATTTGCTTGAACCTTACATTAAGGCTAAAGAGCATCTTGGTCAAAAAATAACTTTCCATGTGGTGATATCCCACCCCCAGTCCTACTGTCCCACCCCAGTGCCTGTCAGAGAAAGGCACAGCAGAATGTACTCAGCTCCATCAGCAGCTCCACAAGATGGCTTTATCGCCTGGCACCAGGGTGCTTTCTTAAACAATTTCCTGGAGCCCTTGGTGTCAGAAAAATCCTTATTTCCTATTACGTACACAAAGAATGTTTTATTTGTATCTAATGTAAGGATTTCTGTAATAAAACTGTGAAAAAAAAAAAAAGAAAAAAGATAATGAATTAATAAAAAGTACAGGGCTGAAAAAGTCTAGAATTCACAAATTGTATTCATGCCTATGTTTCTGAAGACAAATCTATGCAGTTGTGTTGTATTGTAGGAAATTTCATTTTTATGTACATATATATATTGTAAATAAATAGGATGCTGTATATTTTTGCAGTTGTTTATCCCCTATGATATAGAAGTGTTGAGGTAGGCTCTGCATATTAAGAATAAATTTAATAGATATCCAAATACTTCAGCTTCTGACTTAGCAAAATGTATATCCTTTCCTTTCTCCCAAGAGTTCACAAGTTGAATCCTAAACTTGAAATTATAATTGCATTGCTAATGTAACAAGGAAAAGAGAATTAAAAGGTCCAATGAAATTTTTGGGATTAATTCCAGTGCATGACTTCCTGTTGTCTCAACAGCAAGTTATCCAGTTTTCCTTCTGGGTAAAATATTCTCCCTTGTAAAGGGCCCCTTTGGTACGCAGGTACCTCTTACCTCCTCAGCTGAGGACAGGTGGTAGTAGTGCTGAAAAGGATTTATGTAGAACCCAGAGCAAACTGCAGCCAGCAATCTGACCCTGCATTATGCCATGTTGTATCCAGGCATATATTTACCCACCTAGTACAAACAGAAGCCAGGGACTGCTGGCACATGCCTCCCTGTGAACAGGCATAAGCCAGTATTTTGGTCATGGGATAGCTGTGTGTCCAGGGATGAGGACAATAAGAGGCAGGGGGGAGTTGTGTATGTCCTTAGAGTGCCTTCTGTCAAGAGCCTTGCACAGACTTTCTCACTGGTAAAGCATAGAAATGTGGGGTTTAGGATTGCTGAAAAATAGAGGTTGAGACATGCACCTAAAAATAACTAATTTATTTCCATTTTTGCTTTGTGGTGTTGGATGAAAATGAAACTTGAAATAATGTTTGCTTTCAAATTTGTTAAGCACAAATTTGAGGGAAAAACCCCTATACTCAGTCACTTCTACAGAGCTTTTCAAATTAATACAAGTGTATGTTTTGTTTTAAGTGTTATAGCCAACAAAATATAAACTGTAAAGGTATTTTTCCACAAGACTTGAACTTTAACTTGTTTATAGAAACCTGTTTTTAGTGTCCCAAGGTATGTTAAGGCTCACCCAAATCCAGTATAAACAGTGTTTGAACGGTGTACACTTGATATGAGCTTGTCTCTGATAGATTGTTGAAGTGAGTCATTGGTCATATTTTGCTCCTGCTAACATCACCATACTTTGTGCTGCTCATATCCAAATAAACGATGCAATTTTTCAGTTTCTGTGTGTAAATAATAATAATAATAATAATAAAATGTATTAAGTTCTATAATCTCTGTTACCTCTATAGTTTTTAAACATTAAAATTGTGATCTAAACTAGTGTTGGAGTCACTCATTCTTTCAGAGGGATGACTATATATCATTATAATGCCTTAAACAGCATGTGCTTCCTCCTCTTATGCAAGTATTTTCTCTGACTGCAGGGCATGCAACCCTTGCAAAGCTGACTACATTAGACTCAGTGCAGTATATAGCACAAAACGTTGACCCATATGCTTTGGAGCATTAATGTAAAGTTTCTGGTACAGTTATAGGGAGACCTGAAGCCAGGGTGTATGGCCACCACAGGCTAGTGTGGTTTAAGATGATGATGGTGCTTGTTTCTACCTGCTCCTTAAGACCATCCAAGTGCTTGCCAGTCTGTTACACAGTCAAGTCAGGCAGTTTAGCTTGAAGTGCTGCTGTTAGAGTTGGATTTGAGTTTAGATGTCAAAACGGTGCCTGAAGTAACTAAAGCCCTGTCAGATCTTTGTTACGGAAGTAGAAGATGTTAGCAGATGGATGAAGAGGCTACCTGAGGATAGTAGTATCTTAAGCCTCTGTCCGAGCCTTAGAGGGTCTGGAAAATGGTAACTTTCTGCCTTTGACTACCAGTTTTACTAGTGCTGGGGTTGTAGCAACCAGTTAAGAGAATGACCTCTTGGCTAGAGTCTTAGCTATATGCCTGAAGAGCTTACTTGGCTGTACAGGATGAGTACAGACAACACCTCAGTGCACAGTTCCCCGAGGCCCTCTGCAGGAGAAGTGATGGAAGGATTTATGAATAGGAGGATTTATGTATCAGAGGATCTTTGGCAAACCTTTGTCCAGTTCCCCAAGACCAGGGAAGTGTCACAAAGCTATAATCCCAGGAGCACAGAGGTACAAACTTCTGCACTGACTAGGTCTAATAGCCTCTCTGTTCGGCATACCATTTGCACTCACTTCTCTACCCAGCCAAAGCTTAACCATCTCATAGCCATACCTGGAGACATAAGGGCATGTGTTGTGGAGTGAAAGAAAAAGAGCAGCTATAGCTCTTTTTTTCCCCCTTGCTTGCAGAGACAACAACATCCATCTGTCACCTTCTGGAGCACACTCTTGACAGTTTCACCTGAAGTTCATCTGAAACCATGCAGCCAAAGGAAAGAAACAACAACCTTCTTCCCAGCCACACACCTCTAACTTTGGCTTGGTGTGGTCGTCTTGTATTCCCAAAATCAGCCAGATCTCTGAGTTCATCTGACTAGTCCTTACTTGGAGGTGGAAACAAAAGGTTAAATTACTGTTTCCTAGGGTAAGGCATACAGCTGTGTCTGAAGAGCTTCCAAGGACCCTTCCAAGCCCTAACATCCTGTGATCCCATATGATTCAAGCGGAGTCTTGCTTTGACTTAAGTTCATGTGAAATTGCAGTTAGTCTTCAATCTGAAGCCCTGTTTCAGGCTGCTGTTAACTCACATTCTCTGGTATACCAAGAGCTGGAAGTAAGCA